>NC_057806.1:287952262-288220135 GCF_018294505.1 Triticum aestivum | reverse complement strand
CGCGTCATCCGAGTCCTCCTGGCCCGCACCGGCCGGTTCGAGCGCACGCCGCCGACCGCGAACAGCTGCTCATCACGCTCCTCTCCGCCGCGGGAAACGGCCGGGAGGAGGAGGACGCACGGGAGGCGGGGCAGCGTCCGATCCGGCCGAGGCTTACGGCGACACGGATGCGGAGGCTCTGGCCGCGGTCGCTACGCTCCCTCCGTTCACTACCTTCCCGTGAGCTTACTTCCACCCTAGCCTCTCCCCCTTTCCTCTTTGTTTTTTAACTGATTCCCAACTGCTTGATCAATCCCGCTCCTCTGCTCCTGCAGGATGGCTTTATCTGTTCAATTGCTTAATTTGGTTGTCTTGTCTTACCTGAACTGCAAGGGAACCAACATACATGGCATGATGGATGGAGATCAGTAGATGTTTTTTTGTTCTGTTCACATGCTTTCTAATAGTTTCCATAGGATTATAGGCATGAGCTTTGAGCAATAGGCATAAATCTGTTGTAATCAATCAAAGGCAGTGAGAACGTTTACTGAAATCTTTAGAAGTGGGGATCCTCTGAATTGCTTTGATTGAACGTCCAACGAGGATCTCATCTTATAGTAACTCTGAAACATTGTATTGGTAGTTTTTATCTTTACACTTTTGCCTTCTGTACATACTGGATTGCATTGTTTAGGACATGACACAGCGCTGCAAGCAGCTCATGAGAGTAGTTAGCAAATGCAAATCATTGTATATGTCACTTATGCTTCTCTTAATAGAAAATAGTACTATTTTGGAGAAGGGCATCTGGCTGACTTTCAATAAAACTCTTCAGGTTTTGTTTGGTGAGATTCTCTTCAGAAAACAAGATTTGTATTGGTGGTAGATTGACAGCAACTGACAGCATCTTCGTCATCCGCGGTGGCAGTGCCGTCCGCGCGGAATGCCTTCTGCGTCCGCGCCTCCGCCACCGACACCGCCACGCAGCCAATGATGTCGGCATGTGGTGAAAAAAGGGCCCAAGTGAAAGGTCGACCAAGCTGTAAAAATTCAGTGAAGAGGAATTTTTGTGCTCACAGCTCACACCATGGCGTCCGTTGCCTCTGTTCTTACTTTATTATTTTGTTTTTCCCTTCGTCGATTTTTCACGTCGCCTGACAAGAACAAGAATTGCAAAGAAGAAGTGAAAAGAAAACACAGAACAAAGGATGAACGCCAGAGAGCACTACTATATATTTTTCCCCCAAAATATGATGGGCAGTGGTGTGCTTGTTTGCATTGATCGCATGGTGGCCAGCACTTCACCACACATCTGACGGCGACTGTTTTATCCATGAGGTGGAGGATAAGGTATTCACCTCTAAAATCACACTTCCGTTTTCCTGTTTCCATCTGAAATATGGATTACCAATATACTACTCTCACTTGGATTTGCACATGAAAGCAGTATAAATACTTTCACCGAACTGTACAATTTGTTGAGCCAAGTGTCGAGTCTGATATGGCATCTTTGTGCTTTCAGAGAAGCGCATCTCTGAAATTCACAGTTTTGAACCTAAAGAGACACATCTAGAAAATGATTGCACGAGTGGTTCCAGTGTCATGTACGTCAACATGGTAAGCATGTCTTCTTTTCTGATTCTAAGTTGTAAAAGTATTCCATGCTACTATTTGTTGACCAGAATTGGCTACCAGGTTGGAGATTTGGGATCGGATGCTGCGCCAAGAGCGAGGGACAGAGGTGCTGAACTAACAGCAGGGGGGAGGGTGATTCTTCAGGTACCAACATGGCTGTCGACTAGAGAATTTAGTTAACCGTTTGCTTTACTTGAAGCTCCAAATTGTAGTTATTTTATTTGTTCACTAATTTGGTATAATCCTAATATAGGAGGACTATGATTGTATGATATGAGATCCTGACATTTAGCAATAATAAAAGTCTGGCACTGAATGGTTCTTTTCGGAAGTACAGTTGTAAGATCTATGATTCTAGCTTCGACCTTTAACTGGACAGTACTAATTGGACATATAATTGATTATTTATGCACAACAAGATATTCTGTTTGTTTTAGTTTTTCAATCAGATTCATCTAGCCCTTTGTTGAATTTCTAATTGTTCCACCCTCTACCTCTGAAACTCAGAAATCAGAGAAAGGTCATTGGCATATCCCTATCTCTGACGGAAATTTGCTAGCGAGGAAGAGGACCAGAATGTTTTTTCTATTGTTGGGGATATACATAATACATATAGATAAATTTGGACCATTTATAACAGAGATTTCTTGCCAAAAATATTAACTCTGTCCAGCAGTGGGCACTGTCAAGGTAATAACAGGAATTTGCTGAACCTAATTGAAAGAAAGAGGGATGGTAATCCGATCGAGAACATTCTCTAACTAAAATAGACTTACGAACAATCAACAATATCAAATAATTTCAAATTAACAAATGTTGTTTGATTAAAATACTGATTTAAGAATTTGGCGAATCTATAATTCTCTACATAGAGCCTGTTCGGAAATGGTCTGGCTCCTCAGAATCCTCGACTCCGGCTCCTGCTCCCGAAATACTGCTCCTCGTAAAAAATAGCCCTGAAAAAAAACTGTTCGACAGACAGCTCCGCTCCTTGATTCACTTGTGGCGGGTGGAGGAAACAGAAACGAGCGAGTCGTGTGGCCGCTCTGAACCGTTTCCCACTTGGCGGTGGCAGTTCCTTTGTAAATTTTATCAACTCCATGATATTGAAGATCTGAGATCTGAGAATTAGCCGCTCCACAAAATTGCACAGCAGCCCGCTTCACTCCATGTTTTCAGCTCCGTGGAGCTCAAGCGTTCGGCGCCGCTCCACCAACTCCGGGAGTGGAGTTGAGGAGCAGAGAGAAACCGAACACACCCATAATCACTTGGTGCATTGTTAGACCACTTGGGGACAATATCATCAATTTCTTGCATACTGCAATAATGCAAGTTTAAAAAGCCAGTTTCTTGTGTTTCTTATTATCTCTGTGTTCAGCTAACTGCCAAGAATCATATAAGGATGCATCTAATGAGGTAGATTTTGTTTATGCATTTTTTAAGTGTATAGGGATGCTGTATCTGATTAACAAAACATTGTTCAACCTTCTATGAGTCCACCTAGGGAGCTGCACAAATTTGGAACAACTTCCAGAACAGGCATCCAAGCATTTTGGTCTGCTACCAGTAAGCTGCCAGAGCAAGATAGCTGGGAGTCTGGGATGTCGAGTCGTCGAGCCGTCCAATGCCAAGTTCGCCGGCGGAAGGAGAACATCCGTCAAGCCGTCCGTCGCCTGAGGCGGCTACACCAGAGGTATGTCTCCTCTTGAAAGTTAATCGCCTGAGCTGTCCATCGCCTGAGCCCCTGTTTCAGTTTATTTTTTCCGCCTCGCTGCTCAACAGGTCCGTGGGTTACTACTCCTTTGCTCTTGCTGGCGACCGGCCTCCAGAGTAGCACTTGCTTGAGATCTGATCTAGAACTGAATTGTGCCCTGCTTTGCTGTGGTCGTATGCTCTATGTCCACCGATGAGTTTCAGATACAGATTAGGACCAAAATTGGAGTAGGTTCAGTCGCGCAAATGTTGTATCACTTTGTCATGGGTATTGTGCTGTTGAATTGCTTGTTGGACTGTTCAAACTAAAGTCGTCCAGTCAGTTTGCTACAATGTTCATTTGTTTACTTTGGAAGTTCTGTAGAATTTGGGCCTGATCACTTTCGAATTTGTCTGTGGTTTGAGATTAATCTTTCCGAGATGTTAGAGAGTGGGTCCAAGGATGGATCTGCCCATCAGTGTGCAGAGGATCTTCTAATTCCTGCAGCTAATCTTGATTCATGGATATTGTGTTTGCTCTGTGGCGCATTATGTTTCAGTTTATTTTTTCTGAAAAATTGGCGCTACTTCTGATTGCTCACAATTTAAGTTTTGCTGATATACACTGGAGGCATTATACCAACAACTTTCTCTATTTTTTTTATGTGTGCTACTACAAATACAAGCACACAGCTTTTACAAACACACGGCTTCCGCTGGCTTGGCTAGCTTTGTACGTCCACTTTGCGCTACAAGTCGCCTTTCTACGCTGTCTTACAATCTCGTAGTACAGACCATGCTCCACCTGAGGTACGCCCGATCTCATGCCAAGCTAACTATGGTTCTGTCGTTTTGAAAAAGGCATGAACTTTCCTTTGTGCCTGCAACCATAGGTTCCATCATCATTACCTTGCGTGTATATGGACAACTTGCACTCTTTAGGACTGATAGATGTGAAATTATTAGATCTTTGCATCAATTACAGGAACAACACAATGTAAGATATGCAAGTTTATCGAGAGGAATGAAAAGAAAAAAAAGCACATGTATGGTTTATTTGGCATCACCAGCTTTTGTGTTTTCAGTGTACATCTTAGCCTATGTAAACTGCAAGTTGAATAAAGTGTGCTCTCTTTCTCTAGAATACTTTCTTTAATAAATGTAGAACATAAAAGCCTGATCTTAATAAGCGAGACCTCAAGTTGTTCTTTTAAGATAGATTCAGATCAAACCTTTTCAAAGTAAAGATCCCTCGGCCAGAGACTTAAGTTACTCCCGTGAGTACATACTAAGCTTTAGTAGAAAAACTTGTTGATTGACTGGAATCAACGAAATTTCGATGCAACCAACTGCAACAAGTGGCAGCATGAACTAGCTATGAGCAATATTTATAGGGTACTACTAGCAACCGCCAAGGAATCCGTCACAAAAACATGTCAGGCAGCTAGGCATGTGAGTGAGATGTGTGTCGGTAACATTGGATGTTTGTGTGTAAATGTAAATCAAGAAAAATGGTTCTTGGTATCTAGAGAAGAAATACACACACACACGAGAGAGTAATTCATAGTGGATATAAAAATACCTATTAATGTTGTACGTGAGTTGACTCGACATGCTGCAAGATCTTCTGATTTGTTCTCTGAAGGTGACCTCAGAGTATAGCGTTGCATATTCCTGAGGCAATTGTGATTCTCTATTTTGTTAGGACTAAGATGCTTGAACATGTAAGCAGTACACTATCAAGCAATAGAGATCTTTCTTGTGCTGACTACATGCTGCCATTTAGGCCGTACACACTGTTTAGTAACTAATCAAAAAGTGTCAAAGGCTAGCTACCAAAGCAAATCTGAATCTGCTAACTATACCACTACTGCCACAACTAACCAAGGTTGGAGCATAAGAAAGAAAGGAGGGGTTGCCAATTTGAATGCTAAGGACAAGCTTCCATACAGCGGCTGCACGTCCACCAACCGCCATGGTTGGAGCCTGCGGGAGGAGGGGTGGGAGGGAACAGGGAGGAAGCAGGAGCCACCCAAGGTCCTGTTCATACGACGACGCAAGCGGAAGACATAACGTTGCGGCCACCGGAAGCGTTATTCTTTCTGCCCTTGTCTTCCGAGAACGAGGGGGGCAAGGGAGGCGGCGGCGGCAGTGGGGAAGAAGAATGGGGAACGGGAAGAAAGATTGAGTTTGTGTGTGTTGTGTGTGTGGGTGTGGGTGTGGGTGTGTGTGTGCGTGCGTGTGTGTGCGTGCGTGCGTGCGTGCGCGTGCGTGCGTGCGTGCGTGTGCGTGTGCGTGCGGGTGTGCGTGTGCGTGTGCGTGCGGGTGTGCATGTGGGTGTGTGTGGGTGTGTGTGTGTGTGTGTGTGTGAATAAAAGTATTTCAATGGGTCAAGCCCAAAAATCAGTTCAAAATAAATTACAAATGAAATACAATATTTCAAAAAACGTTCGTCACCATAAAAATGAGAATTAACTCCAATTTCTTAAAAACACCTTCTCAAAATTAAAAAATATTCATGTTTTTCTGTACAACAATAAATAAAATTGATTGAAAGACTATGCCATACACAATTACTGTTTCATCGGAGAGCTGAAATAGGTCATGTCGAACATTGTTAGGATACGTCCAAATTTCATGGTCCAAAAAGAAATTCTCAGTGCATCCTTATTTCTGACGTTTGCAAAAATTGGATTTAAAAAGTGTTGCATAATAGCATGTGGAGTAAGTTATATTTAATATTCCGCCCGGTGCAACGCACGGGCATTTGTACTAGTGATTACTTATAACAAGGATTCTCTCATGTCCTCAAGAACAAACAGAATTACTCACAAATCATATTCATGTTAATGATCAGAGAAGAATTATATATGACTAACAATTTGAACATATGATGTTCCACCAAATAAACCAACTAGCATCCACTTCAAAACATAATCAACACTACTAGCAAGCCACAAGTATCAATCTGAGATTTGAGACAAAGATCGAATACAAGAGATGAACTAGAGTTTGGAGATGAGATGATGCTAGTGAAGATATTGATGAAGATGAGTCCTCCCACGATGAGAGGAGCATTGGTGATGACGATGGCTTCGATTTTCCCCTCCTGGAGAGAAGTATCCCCGATGGAATCACTCCACGAGAGAGCAAAAATGCTCCTGCCCAGGTTCCGCCTCGAGACGGCACCTTGTCCCGAAAGTCTTATTTTTATTATTTTTCTAGGGCAAAGGGCTTCATACATGAGAAGATGGGCCACAGAGGCCTGTCGCGCGCCCCTGAGCTTGTGGCACAAGTGGGTTCCCTAGTAGCTTTTTCTTCTAGTATTTTTTTGTATATTTAAAAATATATCTCTATAAATTTTTAGGTCATTTGAAGCTCTGAAGAATAGCTATCTCTGATGTAGCTCTTTTAGGTCAGAATTCCAGCTGCCAACAATCTCCCCCTTGTGATGAAACTTGCAATTTAAGAGAGAAAGGGCATTACAATTGCATCTAAAAGTGAAATATGACTTTAAAACAATATAAATAACAGTAGAAAAACATGATGCAAAATAGACATATCATCGCTTCGCCCGGTCACATAAAGCATGCCTAGCACCAATTCGAGCTCGATCTTCAGCTCCAACCCTACGCGCACCACACACCCGAGCGTAGCATCCACCACGCCTCGTCGCCGACGCCATTTCCATCGTCGTCCGAATGTGTATGTTGCACGGTTGGATGTGGCTCACTCTGCTCTTTCTTTTGCACCACACACATGACCTTTTAGTTGACGGGGACGCCGATCCGGCACACCTCCGACTTTGCTTTGGCTCACCATCGGCGCGCAACTTCACCAATGTGAGTGTCGCCTCCGGTTGAACCCCCACTGTCGGATCTGCTTGTGGCCTAGTTTAAACTCAATTTGGATCGTGCCTCATATGAGTCAGTTTCGTTCGTAGCCTGAGTGGCTATCCCTTTCAATTCGATTCCACATGACGTCGATTCGAGTCCCATTCTACGCAGGTTAGGTGCCCTTTTCTGCGTTTAGTGAGACACTAACCAGTGGGCCCTCGAGTATTGCTGACAATGCACATGTGGCATGACGGCCCCACCCTTGAGAAGCTATAGCTACTTTCATTTTTCTTTGCTTTAATATTTCTCTCTCTCTTTTTTCATAGATTGAAAAAATAAAAATAAAATATCCAAAAAATGGCAAGAATTTCAACATTTTGTTCAAATTTAAAAAAACTCTTCGTGTTTTATTTTTTTGGAATTTCAAAAAACTTTATTTTTCCCAAAAAACAGAATAAAAAAATTTCAAATATGTTCATGTTTTCCAAATTTGATTATTTTTATAAAATGTTCAGAAGTTGTTCATAATATTCAAGAAGTGTTCGAAAATTTTAGAAAAACTGAAATTTAAAAAATCTTCACAATTTTTTAGAAAATTGTCTGTTTTTTTCAGAAATTCTTTGTATTTTTCAAAATATGTTCAGAAACTTGCATTTTTCATGTTTTTGTAAAAAAATATGTTGTTTTCAAAAAATTGCCCACAATATTTCTAAAACGCCGCTATAGTAAACATGCATACTACATTAACCCAGTTGAACTGCCCCTATGTGCATCGTGCCCCTATTGGACGCTTGTTGGAGGCAACGAGCGGTAAATCCTATTCGCCGCATTTTACGGTAGATCGTTGATGTTTTGCACAGAGCAAACTACCTGATCCAACTGCGTTGGCCGGTCCATGTTTGTGTAACCTTCTAGAAGGTTCCTAAATTGGTTTTAATATTTTTATCAGTTGTTTTCTTTTACTAGTTTTTCTAGTTTTCTTTTGGGTTATTCCTTTTTTTATTTTTATTTTAAAATTTTCAAAAATTGTTTGTGACTTTTAAAATTTAAAATTATCAGAAATTTCTCTTAAAACCGAAAAAAATGCATTTTAATTTGTTTTCACAAAATCAAACAATGTTTGTGTTTCATTTTTTTGGCAATTTCAATGATGGTCCGTGTTTTCAAAAATTGTTCTTAATTTCAAAGAATGTTTCTGTTTCCAATATTTGTTCACAAATCCAAAAAATTTCATGCTTTAAAAAATCAAGAAGATTTCAACAAATGTTTACATTTACAAAATATTCAAAATTTGTTCACAAATTCAAAAGATATTTCCATTTTCAGAAACAAATCAGGAAATTTTAAAAATTTGTTGGCGTTTTCCAGAATAATCATTTTTTAATGTTTGAAATTAAAAAGAAAGAAAAACAGTTTGCTACGGTATTATTGCTCGCTTCTGTGAACCGGTGGTACAGTGCATGCCTGCGTGCGTCATCGGCTTCAATGAGCCGACTAATAGGGTTGTGCTCCTCTGGGAAGCATACGTTTTGGACGCATCGCACTTGAGAGCTATATCTGGCTTATAGCGATATGGAAGGAGCTCCTGTGAAGGATTTTCCTCTCCCTCGTTTCTGGGATGGCCCTTTTTTTGGTGTATTTTTACGGTCACTGGCTTCTTGCCGCTTGATCGTGTGTTGTTCGTTGGTTTAGATCCATTTTTCTTCTTTTTATTTTCTTTTTTATGGTTTTCTTCATTTTTTTGTTTTCTTCAATTTTTCACTGGTTTTCTTCATTCTTTATCGGTTTTTACTTGGTTTCCCCCTTCGTTTTACTTTATTTGTTTCTCCATTTTTCTGTTTTTTCTTTTCTTTCCCATTTTCTTTCAGTTTCTTTGTTTCTTTCTCAGTTTTCATTCATTTCTCTTTGTTTCTTTATTGATTTTTATTGTTCCCATTCTTTTTTCACTTTTTTCTTTGTCTTTTGTTTCTTTGTCAAATTTCATTGATTTGTTTCTTTCTATTTTCATTGGAATAGGAACAGATGTTATATAGTACATGTCTAACATTTATTCTGTAGCCGTTGAGCATTTTCTGAAATACATGATTACAATTTTTTAAATATGTATTTTGATGTCAACCTTTTGTCATACACATTCTAATTTTTTTGTATACATTAGTAAAAATAATTATATACATGTTTAACATTTTTCAAATACATGATTAATATATATGAAAGCATATTTTTTTATGTCTACCTTTTTCCATACGCATTGTATATCTTTTGTATACATCAGAAATATTTTTTAAATATAGGTTTAATATTTTTCAAATACATGACTAACATTTTGAAACATATTTTTTTATATATACCTTTTCCAAACACATCATACATTTTTTGCATACATCGGGAACATTTTTTATACACATGTTTAACATTTTTCGAATACATGGTTAATGTTTTTTCATATATATGTTTTGATGTCTATTTTTTCATACATACTGTATGATTTTTATGTACATGAGAAATATTTTTCTATACTTATTTAACAATTTTCAAATCTCAGATTAACTTTTTTCATTTTTGAGTATAAATTGATTTTTATGATAGATATATTAGAATTTTCAAAATATAAGCTAAAGGAAAAATATGGCAAAAAAATGAATGCATCTATATCTATACCAATATAAAAAGACCCAAAGGGGTAGATCCAATTAATCTCGGCCATCAAATCATGTCAATCCAACGACCTAGACTACTTCAATGTCGAGCACTCAACATGTTTAGTGTGCAGTTAATTTCATGTCAAATATAGTATCAATCACATAACAACACACAAATAATATCCTACTTAATATCTACATGCACTTAATACACTTCCAAATTAACATGCATTGCACGTACACACTGACTAGTAGATATGAAAATACAATCTCTATCTCTTACTTATACTACCTAAAAGAAATGTAAGGTTCCCTCTCCCGTCTTAAGTCGTCTCACCTTTGGTCAAGCCCTCCTCATACGACACCCCCCCCCCCCCCCCTCCGCCGATTTTCCTTCCTCCCTCCACTGTTTTTTCGCTGGTTTTCTCATCTGGCCAGACAAACCCAACCTTTATTTGGGTAGAGCCGGACAAACCCAACCTTTATTTGGTAACACAATCAATTCACGTATGTCGATTGATTTCTACTTCTTTTTTAAACTTGATTGATTTCATCTTTGGTAACCTAGCTTAATTAACAGACAATAATCAATCTTCAAATACCAAAACCAAACGATACAAGGCAACACAAATTAATTCACGTATCACAATCAGATTCTTCTTTGGTAGCCCAGCTTAGCTCGCGGACGACAATCAATCTCCAAACACATGAAACAATTAACCTCTACATCACCGTCATTTACCTCTCACCAATGACAAAATTCATACCAGGCACATCACATACCTGATGTGGTGTTGGTCCAGATCATATGACTTGATGTTGGGATCATGTCACAACACCACGCTATCCTGAGCCCCGATTTTGTCCATCCCACGATCGATCAATCCAATTGCCGATCCACTCGACGCAATCAATCGCCGAACAAACCGGACCCCATCTTGTGTATTTTCCAGTGGCAGCATGACGGCTCGAGCGGCGCTAGGGCGGCAACGGCGACGTGCTTATGGTGCATCAGAGGTCGGATGTGAGGTAACCATTCATCCTCTCTTCCTAAGCCTACGCCATCTCTCTCCTCTCGGCCATCTCTCTTGGAATGGCGTGCGGTGACGACGATGCAAGAACGCAGAGCGGCTCATCGAGGAGCACGGGGAGGCAGATTGAGGTGCATAGGGCTCGCACGACGCGTGCGAGCTGCTGATTCATAACTGTATGTGCTTGATGCTCGAGGGAAAAATTAGCACAACGGATGTGTATGCATCTAGGAAAAATCAACATGTAATAACTTTGACAAATATGTTAATTCTCGGGTTTTTGGGCTGTCCTCCCAGCACCGTCCTCCCGCTGTTGTTCGTGCCGCGGAGGTGCAGACTGAACGCCGCCATCACGGGCGTGGTCCGAAACTCTGAATTGTTCACCCACTTGACGATATTCCTCTCCCTCTAAGTCTTTGCTTCCTTGTTTTGTGCTTGTTAGGTTCTTGATGAAATTCCTATACATACTTCCATGTAGGAGATCAAACAAAAAAAATGAAGATTATTTGATTAAGATTCATTTGAACAGATGTGTCTTCCTATAGTAGACCAGTTGCAGAGTGTAGTATATATGTTTGTTCTGATGAAAGGTCGTGCAAGTTGATCCCAAGGAGCAAGAAGACTTTGACCAAGAGTAGAAAGACCTTCTACAAGAGAGTTTGGAGCCACGTAAATCAGAGATGCGTTTTAGTTCCAGTTTGGACATGAAGGTACCAACGAATGTCCTTGAAGGTTCCAATGATGGAAGGGTTATGGAGTCAGAGTGGATAAGAAACTATAGATGAAGAGGGTGCTAATGCTGGTGGTGGCAGCGATAAGGTGCGCGTTAAAGGTAACTAAAGCTTTCAATATTACATACGAGTGTAAGGTCGTTTAAGTTTATTAACTCCTTTACAAGACATTTTTATTGTGTTAAGCATTTCCTTTATTATTTTGATTGTACGCTAGATTGGAAGAACTGGAACCTTTCCGAGTGCATTTTTAATGATGCAATGGTTAGAAACTTTTGATTTACTTGGATCTATTTCCTCAGATTAATTGATGCTTCATGCTCAAGAGTAATGGTCTAAACTTTATCGTGTAACAAGCTCCAGCTGCGCGCATATGTAAGTGGTTACGATATCTTTTCATATTGCTGCGGATTTTGTTTGTTATATTTGCCGCCAGTTTAATTGCTACTATCTACTGTACGTGCTCATTGTTTGGCGCATGAAGTCATCCAAGAGATATTTGCTCTCTGTGTTCCAATTAATTTCAAAGAGGATGATAAAATCTAATTTTGCTCCTTGATCTACCTAGTTTATCCTTAATTCATAGAAAGTTTCCAATAGCATTAGCTTTGTCGTTCAAACTCATTTGTATTTTCCATGTTATTTGCAGGGTATCTTCAAAGTTCATGCTCCAAATATAAATAAGATTGACCAAGATAGCAAATAGGTAGCAAAGAACGCAGAGAAATTGGCCTCTGTTGCTTATCTTCAAGTAAGCAGTATTATTCAGGCCCTAATATGTGTGACACGGTCGAAAGGTTTTGGTTCTCCATCATGTCAAGCATGTATACTAATGGTGCATGCCTTGTTGATTGAAATGGAGTTGATGTAGGTTGATAAGAAGTGATGCCTTCTCATAGTTGAGGAAGATGATGTTCAACCAGTGGAAAATATTAGTAGGGGAATTCCAATGATTCCATGGATTAGTCTCTCTAGTTTTTGGAGGCTTATAAAGCTGAGGTATCATGACTTATTTTACAATATTATGTTCCACTATGATGTTAACGATGATAGATTAGTAACATGTATTCTTATAAGTATAGTTTTCTCCTGAGTCTGCGTTTGTAGGTCGTATGGGTACGAGAAGGGCGGGTATCTCACTGAGCTGGTGCGGCAGCGACCGTACAATGTGGTCCTCCTGGATGAGGTGGAGAAGGCCAACGCCGCCGTGCTCATCGTCTTCCTCTAGATCCTCGACGACGGTTGTGTCATCGACGGGCATGGCCGCGCCGTCGACTTCACCAACACCATCATCATCATGACCTCCAACCTCGGGGCGCACCACCTCCTCGCCCACGCAGCCAGCAAGGACATGGAACCCACCAGCAAGCGTGCTAATGTTTGGTGCATGGAGTCATTCAAGAGATATTTGCTCTCTGGTTCCAATTAATTTCAAAGCGGATGATAAAATCTGATTTGCTCCTTGATTTACCTAGCTCATCCTTAATTCATAGAAAGTTTCCAAAAGGATTAGCTTTATCGTACAAACTCACTTGTAGTTTCCATGTTATTTGCAGGGTATCTTCAAAGTTAGTGCTCCAAATATGAATAAGATTGGCCAAGATAGCAAATAGGTAGCAAAGAATGTAGAGAAATTGGCCTCTGTTGCTTATCTTCAAGCAAGCAATATTAGTCAGGCCCTGATATGTGTGACACAGTCGAAAGGTTTTGGTCCTCCATCATGTCAAGCAGAGTAAATTGCATAAAACCACCACTTTGAGGGTTAGGTTTGCAAAAAACACTAGGATACAGTTTCTCTGCAGAAAACACCACATCTTGCGTAATTGTTTTGCAAAAACCACTGTTCGGCGGATTTGGCTCGGTTAAGTGCGTTTATGACAGATGGGGCCCCTTTTTCGCTAGAGGCCCCCTCCCCCGATTTGGCCTGCTGCACGAGGAGGCGCCCGACGCTGGCTGCGTTGACCGCCCAACCGGTTGCGAGGATGCAAGTGTGCTGATTGCTTTTTTCTTTTTTGATTTAGGGGTTTCTCTGTAAAATCTATGGACTAGTTTGTAAAATTATATTAAAATTGATCTGGCACGAAATGTTACGCCACGTAGGCAAAAAAGGGCCCCATTTGTCATAAATGCGGTTAACCGAGCCAAATCCGCCGTTCAGTGGTTTTTGCAAAACAATTACACAAGATGTGGTGTTTTCTGTAGAGAAACTGTATCCTAGTGTTTTTCGCAAACCTAACCCTCAAAGTGGTGGTTTTATGCAATTTACTCTGGCAAACACGAATATTAATGATGCATGCCTTATTAATTGAAATGGAATTGATGTAGGTTGATAAGAAGCGAGGCCTTCTCATAGTTGAGAAAGATGATGTTTTTTTTGAGAATCAGAAAGAAGATGTTCAACCAGTGGAAAAGATTAGTAGGGGAATTCTAGTGATTCCATGGATTAGTCTATAGTTTTTGGTGGCTTATAAAGCAGAGGTATGATGACTTATTTTTACGATATTAGGTTCCACTATGATGTTGACAATGATAAGTATATTAGTAAAACATGTATTCTTTTTTTTGAGGGAAATGCCATCATGGCGGTTTATATTTCATGTGAGAATAAAGATACATCATTTGTTAAAACATCCACTAAGAAACTCGGGGGCTTCGATTTCCAAACAATTGTTCGAGACACCTCCGAGTTCTTAGCTAGCAGATCCGCCGCCATATTGGCTTCCCGAAGGCAATGGCTAAAAACTATAGAGATAAAATTGCTAGATAAGAAAGTGCATTCTTCATATATTGCCGCTGCTGGTCCTAATGAATTCCCGCCACTCAGCATGATCTTGATTACCTCCAGACAGTCCGCTTCGACATAGATTTTGTTGTAACCAACTTCATTCGCTAGTAGGAGGCCATCTCGTAGTCCTCTAGCCTCTGCCGTCGCTGTGTCTTTCACAATGCGGCTATATCTCCCACGTGTCGAAGCATGACTTAGAGGCATAACCGCATTGAAAGCAATGTCGCAAGTGAGGTAATCTTCACACAACTCATGTAATAAATAAGGGAAAGAGATACATAGTTGGCTTACAATCGCCACTTCACACAATACATGAATAAAGCATTACATCATCCAGATACAATCAAGGTCCGACGACGGAACCAAAATAAAAAAAGACTACCCCAAATGCTACACAGATCCCCGATCGTCCCAACTGGGCTCCACTACTGATCAACTAAAAAACGGAACAACATAACAGACACGGTCTTCATCGAGCTCCTCCTTGAGCTCGGTTGCGTCACCTGCACGGTATCATCGGCACCTGCAAACTGGTTTTTGAAGTATCTGTGAGTCACGGGGACTCAGCAATCTCACACCCTCGCGATCAAGACTATTTAAGCTTAAGGTAGGGTAAAAGGTATGAGGTGGAGCTGCAGCAAGCGACTAGCATATTTGGTGGCTAACATACGCAAATGAGAGCGAGAAGAGAAGGCAAAAACACGATCGAGAAACTATGATCAAGAAGTGATCCTAGAACAACCTACGTCAAGCATAACTCCAACACTGTGTTCACTTCCCGGACTCCGCCGAGAAGAGACCATCACGGTTACACACGCGGTTGATGTATTTTAATTAAGGTCAACTTCAGGTTTTCTACAACCGGACATTAACAAATTCCCATCTGCCCATAACCGCGGGCACGACTTTCGAAAGATCATATCCCTGCAGGGGTGTCCCAACTTAGCCCATCACAAGCTCTCACGGTCAACGAAGGATATTCTTTCTAGCGGGAAGACCCGATCAGGCTCAGAATCCCGGTTACAAGACATTCGACAGGTAAAACAAGACCAGCAAAGCCACCCAGATGTGCCGACAAATTCCGATAGGATCTGCACATATCTCGTTCTCAGGGCACACCAGATGAGCAAGACGTCGGGTAAGCCAGCCCAGAGTTGCCCCTGGTAGCCTCGGACATCGCTCAGTTGGACCAACACTTAGAGAAGCACTGGCCCGGGGGGGGGGGGGTTAAATAAATATGAACCTTGAGCCGGCCGACACAAGGGAAAGAAAAGGCTAGGTGGCAAATGGTAAAACCAATGTTGGGCCTTGCTGGAGGAGTTTTATTCAAGGCGAACTGTCAAGGGGTTCCCATTATAACCCAACCGTGTAAGGAACGCAAAATCTGAGAACATAACACCGATATGACGGAAACTAGGGCGGCAAGAGTGGAACAAAACACTAGGCATAAGGCCGAGCCTTCCACCCTTTACCAAGTGTAAGAGATATTGTGATATCCCAACAAATATCCATGTTCCAACAAGGAACAAACTCCAATCTTCACCTGCAACTAACAACGCTATAAGAGGGGCTGAGCAAAGCGGTAACATAGCCAAACAACGGTTTGCTAGGACAAGGTGGGTTAGAGGTTTGACATGGCAATATGGGAGGCATGATAAGCAAGGTGGTAGGTATCGTAGCATAGGCAATAGCAAAAGAGCAGATAGAAGTGATTTCGAGGGTATGGTCATCTTGCCTGAGATCCCGCAAGGAAGAAGAACGATTTCATGAAGAAGACAAACGGATGTAGTCGAACGGATCCTCACAAACGCGACGTTATCAGAACTAACCCGAAGAAGCAACACCGGAAAGAAAGCAAACAACATGGTAAACAACCATCACATAAGCATGGCATGATGCACAACCAAGTATGATGCATGTCCGGTTTAAATATGCTTGTCATGGCAAAGTGCAACAACCAAAACTACAAATTAAGTGGAGCTCAATATGCAACGGGTTGCATATTGACGGAACACCACATCAATTATTTAGTTCACTCCCGGTTAAGTACTCAACAATATTAAATGTTGGTTAACATGGCAATTTGGTGAAGCATAACAAAACTATACTATCTAAACAATTTAAATGCGGCCGGATATAACAAATAACGAATCCGGTAAATCCCCATATGCCTTAGTAATGTATTGCAACAACAATCTAAACATTTTAATTGTTGTTATCATGATGCGGATGACATGAATAAGTTTATGCAATTTTTATTAAAAGTTGACAAGAGCATTATGAAACATTTGTCATCGTGGCGGAAACGGAAGGGGTGCCACGGCAACGAATCCAAAAATGATGCCACGGCAACATATCGGTTCCGGTAACTCGATAGAGATGCCGGTGAAAAGAATAAGTGTGCGGATGTGTGGACCGAGTTAGAGATGAGGGGTGATCCCGGTTACCGGATGTCCCATAAGACGACGGTATGGCAATGGGGAACATGCAAGACACATGTCGGGCACGGTGCAAACGCGAGCATTACATACAACACAAGTAATCATTCTCGGACGGTCGTCTCGGGGTTATACCTTCCCAAAGGAGCATTCTCAGAGCGGTTCGAGTTCGATGCGGTGTAGGGGAAGTAGACGTTCTCGAGACGTTCGTAGTGGAAGTAGTCGTTCTCGCGTGCTCTAGGATCGACGGTAGAGGTTCTCGCGATCTCGACGACGGTAGTGGTACATGTTTATCGTAGCACGAGTTTTCGTAGATATTCATGTCATCGGTGTCGTGGTATTTGGGGTCTTCGGACTTGCCGGTCTCGACGAAATGAAGGGGTACTTGGCGATCGACGGATGTCGTGGTTCTTGTCGATCCGAGTCTTGAGACATACTAGGCATCGGTGACTTCGAGGAACTCGGCGTGTCCAAAACATAGCAGAATAAGGCCCCGGTTGCGGTCGTGTGGACGTTCAGTGAAGACGAACTTACCGGTTTTGTTAAAACATGTATTCTTATAAGTATAGTTTCTTCCTGAGATTTATGTTCTTTAATAATAGATGCCACCATTCGTTCGACATCTAGCGTCCAAGAGAAGAGCTCTCGGTACTGGGCTTAAGGGGCAGGGAAAACGGGCCTCAGAACGTCGTGGAAGGTGGGAAAACGGGCCACCGGAGGGCAGCAGGCTCGGGGCCTGGGCCCGTATCCTCAGGGGTCGACGACGGCCACCGCGTCGACCTCGTTCCCGGCGGCAGGATGCCAGCCGAAGCCTCCAACCTGCGGGGCCGACTTGGGATCGCACCTTCGCCGTGTGATCGCTCGCGGGTTCTCCTTGCCCTGCGATCGCTTCTGCCGACAAGTGCAGCGGTAGTGGGTGGCATGGTGAGGATTCGCTCGGCACTCCTCTCTCATCAGATTCAAGTCGTAGGATTCTCCATTGCCGCACTTGTATCCTCTAGCTCCCCTTGCCGGCGTGGTGGCTGCGCGCCACTTTTAATGTGGCTATCATCTTATTCCAGCAACAATAGCAAAATTTGTTCCATAAAATGTTCTGTTCAATGTCGGTAGCAACTTTTTTTCGAATATGTCGGTAGCAACTTGCCTGCTGCTGATTTGCTCAACAAGGTGCACGTGTGATGCCCCTGTGCTTTCCGGTGGCTGCTCTAGAGAAATTTGGAATATTACAAGTTTACGCTGTAGTAGATGTTTCTCACGGAATTATGCATAGTCTAGATAGATAGAAAAGTGTAATCGTGAAGAATGTTGGCTGAACTGTGGATCTGGCATACGAAAGGAATGTATACATGTAGGTGTCGTGTGGACTGTATGCTAGGGGAAGTGGGGAAATGATTAGTGGGTTTAGTCTAATCCATTTTATGGATTGATAAAAGGTGCGATAAGGATAGGGATATATAGTGTCAGGGATCAGAAAGGAAAAAAACGCCACTATTGTTGAACGAACAGTTATACCCTGTACATATATGCAGCTGTTCGTTATGCTTGCACTAACACCGAAAAGAAATAATAGGACAAAAGACAAAACAGCTAGGATATGGCCGGTGGGATCCAAATCATTATGTTTCCACGCAACCTATTTGTTTAAATCTCCTTGTAGCCTTTCTACATCATGATAGTTCGCAGGCATCGAACAGAACACACCATCATCGGAAAGTGCATAGACTCTGGTTGTTTGTACCTAAAACATTTGGATATCTAGAAATATCAGTATGTGATATTGTCAAGTGCAACATTGTTTGTACCTGCAATTATTTCTGCCATGGATTCAGTGGATAAAACCTGAACGATCTTGCAGGTTAAATCAGAAAACTTAGCTCGCCTTGTTTGATGTTTACTTCAAAAATATTTTGTTTTCGTGCAGAAAATTATGTGTGCTCTTCTTGAACTTTGTAGACGCTGTTGAAGTGTATACGTGGATTGCCTAGCCCTTTCCATCAGTTCACACTTTTGGTTGCGTTGCCTAGTGCATGAAGCTTAACATGGTATCAGGGCGTCAGGTCTTGAGTTCAAGTCCTGGCTTTCGCGGTTTATCCAAAAATTGTTGCTGCCCCCCTCTGTGTCCACGTATAGGCCTCTTGAGCCATACTTCTGAGTCTATTCACGTGTTGACTTCCCGCGTCACACGTGAGAGGGGCTGTTGAAGTGTATATGTGGATTGCCTAGCCCCTTCCATTAGTTCGGACTTTTGATTGCGTTCGCTAGTGCATGAAGCTTAACAGACGCCTCATTTTGAACCAAAATATGAGCTTATCCTTTCCTTCTTATGCAGAAAACATGTAAATGTTTCTTTTTACCCGTAGTCTTTTGTGGTGATCAATGAAACAAGTCCTCTTGGATCATGTCTGTTTTGATTTGGGATAAAACACTACACTTGCTAAACTTGTTTTATTAATTGGAAAAAAAATCTTGTGAGATTGGTATGTGCTGGTATACTTTGATTCTTTTCTGAATGTCATGGTCTAAGCTTGATGCTATAACAAATGGTCAACTTAAAGCCAACAGTGTGAAAATGTTCTGCACGATTTGTCGCCGCTTTTAGATACTAACTAGAGATGTCATGTGTCTGCCAACTACCATTGCTGGTAGGGTGAAACTTGTCATGCCAACAAATTATTTTAACACAAACCTTTTGTATATATACCCATGATTCCATTTGACACTCAGGAGGATTATCTTCTTGAAAATAAAATAATACCTAGGATGAACCATGTATATTTTCAAATAAGAATTAAGCACCCAAATCCAAGTCGAAGAGGAACCTAATCCATCCGATGCAGTTTACACCCACGGCTCACACCAACTGAGCTAGGACTGCCTGCAAAGATCATCTTATTGACACACATGATTCGTATTGATGTGATCCTAGGATTAGACTTTCTATTTTTATTTAGTTAAGGTAGCTGAGATTGGAAGAGCCTTGTTCACTGTTAAACGTCGAACTTCTTACATGGGTGAATAGAGAAAATGCATACTGCTTGTTTGGTAGTCCCAAATTATAAATATTTAGAAGATAAATTCAGAATTGATCGTGGATCATACTCTATTTTGTTTGATGTGAAGATATTTGCGTCACATACTAGTCACCAGCAGTTCTATTTTTTTTTTCGAGAAAACGCATGAGAGCATGCATTTCATTGCATTGTAAATAGAGAGTTGTGGTTACATTCCTCCTAGGAGGCTGTTACAGAAACTGAATTAATGGACGTCCCAAGTCGGGGGGGGGGGGGGGGGGGGTAATGGCTTTGAGCCCTAGCGCGCCCGCGTTTGCCCAAAGGGCAGCCTCTTCCTTGATCTTCGCTAGGAGGGTGTTCACAGATGGGCGCGCTCCGTTGAAGATGCAGTCATTGCGGTGCTTCCATATCATCCAGGGGACGAGGAGGGTCACGGTACCGAGGCCCTTGCGCATGGGCGTTGGGGTGGAGTGTCGCGCCGATTGCCACCAGTCCAGAAGCGAGGGCTCGTCGTCTGGTGGGGTGCATGGGATCCGTAGCCAACTTAGTGTCTCGTGCCAAGTCTGCCGGGCTAAGGGGCATGCGAGGATGAGGTGGTGCATGGTTTCAGGCGCCTGGTCGCAGAGGGGGCACCGTGCGGGGTGTTGCAGTCCACGGCGAGCGAGCCGGTCTGCGGTCCAACACCTGTCGAGGTGGGCGAGCCAGTGGAAGAAACGGACGCGCTGCGGCGCCCAGTTTTTCCAGGTGAGCTTCCAGGCGGACTAGCAGTTCTATTGACTTTCATTTAGTTCCCAAAACTCCAAAACTGTTCATTTCTATATTATTTTCCCCTCATTTATTTGCCTGCATGTTTTTCTACATTAATTGTCCAAAGTAGGTCGAGTTTACCATCGTGAGCAAATGGTACGTCCTGATCTACCTCCTCCGCTTGAAAGTTGCAAACCATGTCTTATTCATTTGCCAAGGTCTACCTGCCTATTTTTTATCAGTTGGGTTCAGGATGAATTGGCCCAAATAATAATAATGAACTGGTTGGCTGGTTGCTCTAATGGATCCTTCGACATGTGCCAGGTCAGGCTTGATCTGAATTGCCAGGCCGTTAAAATGCCTCCTATCTTGTATGGCTTGGACTCAGCAAAATGTCAAATGTGTACAAGGTACTACAAATAATGAATGTGTACAAGGTACTACCATATTTCTAGAGGATGGGGAAAAGAGGGTCAGTTTACAGCTAAATTTGAGTAAATTATTAATATGCAATGTGTATCAAATGGATATTGTTTTGTCATTGGGTGTAAGGACACGATGAAGGCAAAATAGGGTGGGGGGTGGGGTTCCCACTGCATACTTTTAGCATTTCTAGTGGGTGATCCTCTAGATCGTTGGATATCTCCATGCCTCTCTGAATATAGTGGCAGTGCAATACAGTTAGGAGGGTTTTCATTGTTCTATGAGGTGACACAACAATATCTAACAAAGTTCTGTTACAGGAGATTGCTTGTCAGAAAAGCCGAAAAGGTGCACATAACATGGAACCAGCATGCGACATACAGTAGATAAAGCCTTTTTGCCAGTTAGGATTGTCTACTTGACCCTGGATTTCGTGATAACTGGCTAATGCACGACTTGGAACCACAAACATGGACCACTTGCTGCACTGGCATTTGTCAACATGATTATCAATCTTACTGCTTACAAAACAATCTAATTCTAATACAATCTGCAAAATGCATTTGATTTATTTGTAGATCCATGAGCAAGTAATGTGGCAAGGAAGCATTGGTTCACGAGCAAGTAATGTAGCAGACGAGTATCCACTTCGAAAAGAAGATTGGAACTCCATAGGCCTTTATTTGTCATAACTGGGAGAACGAGAGCTGGATTTTCAGCGCCTCCTGGCAGCAGTCTCCCTCTGACAGTTGAAGTAGACAGCTGCCACAGGGAGGCCGAGGTCATTCTCCGCAGCAAACTGACGGGTGTTGAAATGATCCCTGAAGGAAGGCACAGTTACAGTCTGCCTTCGCTTCTGCTTGAAGAGCACAAAAATGAACCTGTGGATGCCTATGTTGGGTTTTGGGCTCTCATAGCTTATGACTTCCCGTCCTGCAGTTGGAAAGTTGGATGGTTATTTATCAAAATGCAGAACATGGAATAGACCAATTCAAATCTGTTCGAAAGGACCTACCAAAAGAAGCATCTGTTGTCCCAGGTATATCAGTAACAATCCTGTAAGCGTAACATATGACAAAATGGCTCCCATTAGAAGTCTTCAGAAAACAGTCTTCTTCATATAAAGGCAATACGGAGATGTGCTGCTATCTAGCAACATATACTAATTTCTAGTTGATCGTGGCCACCCAGCAGAAAGAAATGTGCAGAAGAAAGATTACCAGTGAAGGTGCTCCCTTAGATATGGATCACTTGGCCCTGGCACATCAGGGTCTGTCATAACCTGAAATATATGAATAATTGTGGCCATTAGGAAGAAAAAACAAGTATATAATACTCAAGAGTTGAATATGGAGTTCCCGGATTGAATTAAATGCACTTACCAGTGTGAACAAGGATCGCAAGTCACCCCCTTGGACCTCTACTCGTGGTTTAGATACAACCGCTGATGGGTAGAGCTCATGGCCATTGAAGACAAGCTTGTTGGAGTTATAGGTCGTTACCATCTTCACACATGGGTTAAATGTATCAAGAACTTCTCCAATCACCCGCCCCACAATAAGAGGTTCCACAGACCTAGACATGGTTGCAAGGGGAGGGAGGTATTTTGGTCTTGCACGGTAAATGCTCTGTCTGGTTGTTGCGAAGCTAATATACTTCGATGTGCCTTGAGCTGCTTATTGGGCAATGCTAGAGTATGAGTGTCTATTTATAGTGGCAAGAACGCTGCTTCTTCAAGTGTGAGACATGAGTAGTATGTGTGTTCTTTTTTAGTTGGGTATGCGTGGAAAGAACTGAAAAGGCCACACAGAGGATCTAACCACTTTTTCCAAGACAGCCAACCAAAGGCCTTGTTTCTTCTCGAACAGTTGCACACAGAATCTGTACAAGTAATACTTCATGTGTCTTCTTTTAAGTTCTAGGGATAATAACTATTTTTTACTAGAATCATGAGGTATCAATGATGATAAGTACAAATATGCACACTTGTTTTATCTTCGTTTGTTGGTACATCTCTTCAGTTCTTCTGTTTGGTATTGGTATTAATATACTAGATAAAATAATAATATATTTGTCTTGATTGAAATGAAAAATAATAATTAAAGCTGATGGTTTACCACTGTTGAGTTCTCTGAAAAGGTATTAAATCACTACCTCCATGTTATTTCTTTCGGAAACATTAGACACCTTCATGCAAGTGGGTCTCTGAAGATTATGTCGCTGACTATCTTATGTTGTACTTAACAGTTTTTTTTTTTTTGCAAGAGTACAGCAGAATATTTGGTTTTGCAAGTGGTGCTTAGTTTTGCACATTGTCATTTTGTCATCTATCATTAGTATTTCCAAAATGTTATCAAAGGAACATTTCGCAAATTTGCAGTCACATTGCACTAAATCTGTTTTTTTGGAGAGCACACCAAAAATACCTTAGTCACAAAAATACATCTAGATGCAATTGTCTGCAGCAAGGGAAGTAGGCCCTTGTGGAGAAAATGGAAAAGGAAGGGAACAAAACACTTTGGAATGATGCTTTTCTAAACTATCAATTCAGTTTTGCATACTTGATTTGATGTTTACATAAATTTATGGTCTGGCTTTCTGATATTCCGCTCTCTAACTATTATTTTTGAGTTATCTAGTGGAGACAAACATGCGGCAGTGCCCACGTGGAAGCCTCTTCACCCTCAAATGCTCGTCTTTGCTGCGTTGGTTGTTTAGGTAAGCCTCATTTAACTGTTTCTTTTTCTGTTAAGGAAAAGAAAAGTTGTTGATGAGTTTAATTGCTGCTGGAATTAGAATCTTTCCTAAAACTGGCGATACCAACAGCATTACCATTATTAGCTGTTTATTCTCTTCTTTGGAGTAGTAAGGGAACACACCATGGAAGAGAATAAAGCAATGGAATGCTGTGCAGCCACCACTTCATTGTGTAGGGTGCTCTCTAGTGCCAAGATGTCATCTCAATGATAAAATTGCCAGTCATCTTGATTGAGGCATTAAAATTGTATTTTTCTACATTTCCATAAGTAGTGGAGCCAAGTACAGCTTTATGCGTTACTATGTTCTGGTCTAGTGCCATCATGCCTGCTTGACATTTGTGCAGGGAGTAGTGGAGTCAAGTACAGCGTGTGAAATTTTTCTGCTCCGTTCTGATTCCATGTTGGTTTCTCGACACCTAGGCCTAGGTCAAGTAGTGGAATCGAATAGCTATTCCAACCAGTGGTAATCGTTTTCTCTCCATGAAATAAATCCCAGCAGCATATTTTTTTGGTAGATGCATCATGGTCACTGGTTCTGGTTAGTTGTTTCCCCACTTCTAATTATTTTTCACTGAATTTCACGCTATTCTTCATCGAAAAAGGATTACTTGAAAAATGGGTCAAATCTGCATATGGCTAGCATATACCCATTTGCATGGAAGGAAAAGCAATACTGAGCACCTGCCAAAAGATGTTCATAGAGACCTACGACGTACAAGTTTTGTTTGGTATGCTGACAGACAGGACAGCATGCAGAAGCACTTGGACAAGTTGCGATTGGAGATTGTGGAGTCCAAGTCGATGAAGAGAAGATAGTGCACAGAGAGTCCAAGACTCTAGGGAAAAGGAGGAGAATATTAGGGAAAATAAATTTGGAAATCCCGTTGTTTATTATTCTTGGAGGAAACCCATTGTACTACTACCTCCATCCCAAAATAAGTATCTCAACTTTAGTGCAACTTGTTCTAAAGTTAGAACAAACTTGAGACATTTATTTTGGGACAGAGGGAGTATTAGGTAAGGTCTAACTAAGGACCCTAATTGTGTTAGGAAAGGTCAAGGGCTTCAGCATCCACTTTTATAAAGATGCGATGCATGTACTCCCTCCGTTTCTTTTTACTCCGCATATAAAATTTGGTCAAAGTCAAACTACACAAAGTTTGACCAAATTTATATAAAAAATATGAACATCTACAATACTAAAACTATATAGTATTTTCAGTTTGACCAAATTTATATAAAAAATATGAACATCTACAATACTAAAACTATATAGTATGAAAATACGTTTCATGGTGCATCTGATAATATTGATTTCATATTGTGAATGTTTATATTTTTTAATATAAAGTTAGTCAAACTTTACAAAGCTTGACTTTGACCAAACCTTATATACGGACTAAAAAGAAATGGAGGGAGTATCTTCTACTTCCTCTGTAAAGAAATATAAAAATATTAAATTAGTGAAGAAGAAAGGTCTCCTCCATTTACTATCTTGCAAATCCATGCTAACTAGTCCTAATCTCGCCAACTGTGGATTGTTTTTTCAAAGGAGCCCAAGCTCTATATTAATCATCATCATCATCAACAACAACAACAACAACAAAATCTTTAGTCTCAAACAAGTTGGGGTAAGTTAGAGTTGAAACCTGTAAGATGTCGCGATCAACTAATGATTCTGGCACATGAATAGCATGCTCCCATGCACCCCTGTCCATAGCTAGTTCTTTGGTGATACTTCAATCCTTCAGATCTCTCTTTACGAAATCCTATTATGTCAAATTCGGTCTACTCCGACCTCTGTTAACAATATCCACACGCTTTAGCCGTTCGCTATGCACTGGAGTTTCTAGAGGCCTGCGCTGAATATGCCCAAACCTTCCCAGACGATGTTGGACAAGCTTCTCTCCAATTGGTGCTACCCCTACTCTATCTTGTATATCATCATTCCAGACTCGATCCTTTCTCATGTGGCCACACATTCACCTCAACGTGCGCATCTCCGCTACACCTAACTGTTGAACATGTCGCCTTTTACTCGGCCAACACTCAGCGCCATACAACACTGCGGGTCGAACCGCCATCCTGTAGAACTTATTTTTTTTATTTTTGCCGTCACTCTCTTGTCACAGAGAATGCCAGAAACTTGGTGCCACTTCATCCATCCGGCTTTGATGTGATGGTTCACATCTTCATCAATACCTTCATCCATCTGCAACATTGATCTCAAATATCGAAAGGTGTCCTTCCGAGGCACCACCTGCCTATCAAGGCTAATCTCCTCCTCCTCGCGCCTATTAGTACTGAAACCGCACCTCATGTACTCTGTTTTGGTTCTACTAAGCCTAAAACCTTTCAATTCCAAGGTTTGTCTCCATAACTCTAACTTTCTATTGATCCCCGTCTGACGATCGTCAACTAGCACGACATCATTCGCAAAGAGCATACACCATGGGATATCTCCTTGCATATCCCTTGTGACCTCATCCATCACCAAGGCAAAAATATAAGGGCGCAAAGCTGACCCTGATGCAGTCATACCTTAATCGAGAAGTCATCAGTGTTGACATCACTTGCTTGAACACTTGTCACAACATTATCATACATGTCCTTGATAAGGGTAATGTACTTTGCCGGGACTTTGTGTTTCTCCAAGGCCCACCACATGACACTCCGCTGTATCTTATTATAGGCATTCTCCAAGTCAATGAACACCATATGCAAGTCCTTCTTTTGCTCCCTGTACCTCTTCATAAGTTATTGTACCAAGAAAATGGCTTCCATGGCCGACCTCCCAGGCATGAAACCAAACTGATTTTTGGTCATGCTTGTCGTTCTTCTTAAGAGGTGCTCAATGACTCTCTCTCCCATAGCTTCATTGTATGGCTCATCAGCTTAATTCCACGGTCATTAGTACAACTCTGAACACCCCCCTTGTTCTTCAAGATTGATACTAATATACTGATGGAGAACGTTGCATGAAAAAACAATCCTATGAACACCCAAGATCTAATCTAGGAGATGCATATTAATAAGAGAGGAGTGTGTCTACATACCCTTTTAGACCGAAAGCGGAAGCATACAAAATGCGGTTGGTGTAGTCGTACTCTTCACGATCCGATCACGATCCAAACCGATCTAGCGCCGAACAGATGACACCTCCGAGTTTAGCACACGTGCGGCTTGATGACGTCTCCCACTCCTTGATCCAGCAAGTGAGGGCAGAGATGTAGATGGGATCACAACCAGCACAACGGCATGGTGGTGGAATTCCAGCAGCGCTTCGCTAAGTGAAAAATCGGGGACGAGGATTATGTCGTGAGGGAGAAAGGGGGCAGCAGCCAAGTCCAATCTCTTGGGGGGCTTTGCTGCGCCCCTTTCCCTTTATTTATATGCGTGGGAGGGCTAGGAGTCCAGCCCCTCCACCCCATATGGATGGCGCACCAAGGGGGAAGAGTTGGACTCCTAGTCCTTCTCCCCTTCCATGTACGGAGCTAGGACTCTTTCCCCCGTGGCTGCATGGGTCTTTGGGGCTGATGCACCCATCCCAAAGAGGCCAGAGCACCTCCCCTTAGCCCATGCTAGCCCTCGGGACATGGTGGACCCACTTGTGGACCCTCCAGAATCCTTCAGAAGTTTCTCGGTACAATACTAAAAAACCCGCCTTTTTCGGAATCCCCAAAAATGACTTTCCATACATAAATCTTTACCCCCAGGCTATTCTGGAGCTCCTCGTGATATCCAGGATCTCATCCGAGACTTTGAACAACTTTTGGTCACCAATAGAGATATCCAAATTCTACTCTAGCATCATCAAATGTTAAGCGTGCGACCCTGCGGGTTTAAGAATCATGTAGACATGACCGAGTGTAGCGACCAGACCTCAAACGGTCCAATCTCTGTGCTCCGGTGTCATCCCTGGATCAGTAATGCTGACACCACACAGTACTTGAAGGATTTATAACAGAGTAGCAATCACACACTTATTACATCGAGTGTCTCAATAGAGAACTTATTATAATAAATATGGCTTAAGGCCATCTAATAACGATAACAGCGGAAGGCTTGGAAGATAAGTGAGTCCATCAACTCCAACGGCATCACTGAGTATAGAACCACGACCTAAAACTCCTTAATCGTCGTCTGAAAAGTCTGCAACATTAACGTTGTAGCCCGAAAACGGGTCAGCACATGAAATATGCTGGCAATGTAACACATAGAGAGTAATGGAATGAAACAGCTATACTATATGCATATTTGGCTGGTGGAAAGCTCTATGGTTACAGTTTTGCGTAAAGCCAATTTTTCCATATTGCAAAGGAATAAATTTTGTTTAACTATTATGGTGGTTGTTGAACATTGAGAATGGTTGACAGCATCCTCAATCCCAATTAAGCATCATCATTAAACAAACCCATCAAATTAAATTTTATAGTAACATGTTGAGATTCACATGATAATCCAGGTACTAGATACTCAAGATGTCCATAACCGGGGACACGGCTAACCATGATTAGTTTATACACTCTGCAGAGGTTTGCGCACTTTTCCCCACAAGACTCGATCTCCTCCGTTGGGATTCTCGCACTACATGGTGTTTGAGAAACGGATGACCGAGACATAGTCTTTCAGAAGCGCTAGCACCTTACGATGGGTAGACCGTACCACCTACATCCCCTACATCTGCTAGTCTACCACTTTAAGAGTTCGCACGACTTAGTCAACTATGCTAGAGCCCATAATAGCTTGTGGCTACACACGGAAGTTTCTAGCATGAAAAATCTCATGATCCCTTTGAGCCTGGGTGGCGGTCCAAAAAAAAACATGCAATCCTGGAATACCCAGGTACCTCAATCCACCCAGATGTGTATTCAAGTTGCCACCTTAGATAAACCATTGATTTAAAAATTTCACATCTGTCATGGATATCACTCACCCAATCCACGTCTACTAGCATAGCACAACAATAATAAGCAAACGTAGAAGTAACTCCCAAAGGTTTGATAATAAACAGGTAATAGGTACTACCTCAACTACTTCCCAAACCCGCAATTTAATTAGATCCTAAAATATGCAAGGTGTGAGGATTGATCTAATGCAATAAAGCTGGGTAGTAGAAGGTATGATCAAAGTGTTACTTGCCTTGCTGATGATCCACGAAACTTAGTGATTCGAAGTAACAAGTGGCGCACTCCGGGTACTCTATCGCAAACAAACAAACATACAATAAGTACTCAAGTAATGCACAGGTAAAACTCAAATAAGATATCTAACCAGAAAGTGCAACTTAAGAACTCCGGTTGGCAAAAAGAATCAAATCGAACGAAGCAACGAAAGACAAACGGCAAAAGAAACAGGCTTCGATTACTATTCTGGATCTAGGGCAATTTTTACAATGACAGAAACTTGTTTGAGTTGGTTAAACGGAAAGAGGGTTTCGAGACAAAACTCCAGGCGCTTGAATCACCTGATTCCGATAAACGAGCAAAAAATTATACTAAAACGAAAATCGGATCAGAAATCGCGATCAGAAAAATCATGAATTTAATCCGAGAAAAGAAAAACGACGAACAGTTTAACAAACGAACGTTCGTTAACTGGATCTAAACGACGAACACGTTCGTTAAAACGAACGAACGAGCGAACGCTCGCTAATTAGCCTAAACCATAAAAAAACCGTTCTAATAAAAAAACGGATCTAAAAAAAATAAACCGCGGTTTTTAAAAAAAACCGGGCGGTTTTTCTAAAGAATACCGCCGGCGACGGCGGCTACATCGGCGGCGGGTCCGGCGGGCAGCGGGGCGGCTCCGGCGAGGCGGCGGGGCGGCACGGGGCGGCGGCGAGGCGGCGGGGCGGCGGCGCTGGCGGCGCGGGGCGGCGGCGAGGCGGCGGGACGGCGGTGGCGGCGGCGGCCTAGGGTTAGGGTTAGGGCGCGGCGCGGGGCTCGAGGCGGGCTGGGGCGCTGGTGGGCTGGCCGGCTCGGGCGGGCGCCTTATAAAGGCTGCCTCGGGCGGAGTCCCGCTCGGGTATGGCCCGGAGTCGGTTCGCGCGTTTTTTTAAATAATAATGCGCAGAAAAACAAATAAAAGAAATACTAAATCGACTCCAAAAATCCCGAAATAAATTTTCCCCGGCTTCTAAAATCAAGCCGCACAGGATGAACATTTATTTGGGGCCTAAATGCAATTTTGAAAAACGCGCATTTTTCCTAAATTCAAATAAAATAGCAAATAAAACCAAATAAAATCTTATTTGATTTTTTTATTAAATCCTCAATATTTCTTTATTTTGGGAAAGTCATTTTATTCGCTCTCTCATATTTTTGCAATGGAAATTATTGAAGATAAAATAAATAAAATCAAATGATCCTATTTTTTTCAAAATTTGAGACAACTCAAATATGAAAAATAACGAAATCCCCAACTCTCTCCGAGGGTTCTTGAGTTGCGAAAAATTTCTAGGATCAACCAAAATGCAATAAATATGATATGCAATGATGATCTAGTGTATAACATTCCAAATTGAAAATTTGGGATGTTACAAACCTACCCCCCTTAAGATGAATCTCGCCCTCGAGATTCGGGTTGGCTAGAAAATAGGTGAGGGTGGTCCTTCAGCAAATCTTCCTCTTGTTCCCAGGTGGCTTCATTCTTCGTGTGGTGGCTCCACTGAACCTTGCAAAACTTGATAACCTTGCTGCGGGTGACTCGACTGGCATACTCTAGAATCTTAACTGGTTTCTCCTCATAGGTCAAATCACTGTCCAACTGAATTGCTTCCAGTGGTACCGTATCTCTCAGCGGTATGTCAGCCATCTCCGTGTGGCACTTCTTCAACTGGGATACATGAAATACGTCGTGAACTCCTGGCAATCCTTCGGGCAATTCCAACTTGTAGGCTACTTCTCCCATACGTTCCAACACTTTGTATGAGCCTACGAAACGTGGCGCTAGTTTTGCCTTAACTCCAAAGCGCTTAACTCCTCGAAGTGGTGATACTCGAAGATAAACTCGGTCTCCGACTTCGTAAACTGTCTCCTTGCGTTTAGAATCTGCATAACTCTTCTGCCTGGATTGAGCTACCTTTATCCTGTCGCGAATTAATTTCATTTTCTGTTCAGATTCCTTTATCAGATCCGGTCCAAAAAACTGGCGATCTCCAACTTCATCCCAGGACAATGGGGTCCTGCACCTCCTTCCGTACAGGGCTTCGAAAGGGGCCATCTTCAAACTGGTTTGGTAGCTGTTGTTGTAAGAGAACTCTGCATATGGCAAATTCTCATCCCAAGTAGATCCGTAATCTAGCGCACAAGCTCTTAGCATATCCTCCCAGATCTGGTTGACTCTCTCGGTCTGTCCATCTGTCTGTGGGTGAAAAGCTATGCTAAACTCTAGTCTGGTTCCCAAAGTCTCATGCAACTGATTCCAGAACTTTGAAGTAAACTGGGTTCCTCTATCTGATACAATGCTCCTTGGAACTCCATGCAGACATACGATCCTGGTCATGTATATCTTTGCCAACTTTGCACTGGTATAGGTAGTCTTCACTGGAATGAAATGAGCTACCTTTGTCAAACGATCGACTACAACCCATATCGAGTCATAGCCTGAATGTGTTCTGGGCAATCCTGTAATAAAATCCATGCCTAGCTTATCCCACTTCCATTCGGGTATCGGCAATGGTTGTAGCAATCCTGCTGGCTTCTGATGCTCTGCCTTCACTCTCTGACATACATCACAAACTGCTACGTACTCCGCAATATCCTTCTTCATTCCGGTCCACCAGAAAATATCCTTCAAATCCAAATACATCTTGGTATTTCCTGGGTGAATCGAATATGGTGAATCATGGGCCTCTTGCAGAATTAGCTTCCTAAGCTCCGGATCATTTGGCACATAAACACGGTCTTCAAACCATAAGGTATCGTGCTCATCCTCACGAAATCCCTTAGCTTTTCCTTTGCTAATTTTCTCCTTAATAAAAGCAATCTCCTTGTCAGTCCTTTGGGCTTCTCTGATCTTATCCATCAATGTAGACTGAATCTCCAATGCTGCTACATAGCCTCTCGGGACTATTTCTAAACATAACTCTCGAAGATTTTTGGCTAACTCCCTTGGTAATTCTCCCGTCATTAGGGTGTTGACATGGCTCTTACGGCTTAATGCGTCAGCTACTACGTTAGCCTTTCCGGGGTGATAATGCAATTTCATATCATAATCCTTGATGAGCTCCAACCATCTCCTTTGTCTGAGGTTCAACTCCTTCTGTGTGAAAATATACTTCAGACTCTTATGATCCGTGTACACTTCGCAATGGTTTCCAATCAGAAAATGTCTCCAAGTCTTCAGTGCATGCACTACGGCTGCTAACTCCAAATCATGCGTAGCATAATTCAACTCATGAGGCTTAAGCTGTCGTGAGGCATATGAAACAACTCTCCCTTCCTGCATAAGCATTGCTCCAAGTCCTCGACGTGAAGCGTCACAATACACCTCATAATCCTTGGTCTGGTCTGGCAAAATCAACACTGTTGAAGTAACCAAACATTTCTTCAACTCCTAAAAACTAGCCTCACATTCCTTCGTCCATATGAACTTGGTATCCTTCTTCAACAACTCCGTCATAGGCTTCGCAATTTTTGAGAAATTCTCAATAAACCTCCGGTAGTATCCTGCGAGTCCAAGAAAACTCCGGATCTCTCCCACGGTGGCTGGTGCTTCCCACTTGGTCATGGTATCAAATTTAGTGGGATCTACTGCTATACCTTCTCCGGATATAACGTGTCCGAGAAATCCAACTTCCTTCAACCAAAACTCACATTTGCTAAACTTGGCATATAGTTGATGTTGCCTGAGCTTTCCAAGAACCAAACGCAAATGTTCCTTATGCTCCTCTTCATTCTTTGAGTAAACCAGGATATCATCAATGAACACTACGACGAACTTATCCAAGAACTCCATAAACACTTTGTTCATCATGTTCATAAAATATGCAGGTGCGTTAGTCAGACCAAATGACATAACGGTATACTCGTACAACCCATACCTGGTGGTAAAAGCCGTCTTGGGTATATCCTGTTCCCGAATCTTCAACTGCTGGTATCCTGATCGCAGATCGATCTTGGAAAATACCTTAGCTCCTTGCAATCGATCAAACAGATCATTGATCATCGGTAGTGGGTACTTGTTCTTGATGGTTACTTCATTCAATCCTCGATAATCGACAACCATCCTTAACGATCCATCCTTCTTCTCCACTAGAAGTACTGGCGATCCCCAAGGTGAAGAACTTGGGCGAATATAACCTTTATCCAGTAACTCCTTAATTTGCTTCTTAATTTCCACCAAATCCTTTGCAGGCATCCTATATGGTCTCTTTGATATTGGCCCTGTGCCTGGCAAAAGCTCAATCAAAAATTCAATATCTCTATCCGGTGGCATGCCTGGCAACTCTTCTGGAAATACTTCGGGGAAATCCTTCACTACTGGTACTTCCTCCTGCACAACTCCTGTTAAGCAATTTACTTGAGTCCTCTTTGGCACATGTCGGGATACATACTTGATCCTTCTCCCTTCTGGGGTGGTAAGCAAAATTGACTTACTAGCACATTCAATATTCCCTTCATACTTTGATAACCAATCCATGCCTAATATCACATCCAATCCTTGGGATTCCAATACTATTAGGTCTGAGGGAAAAACATAGTTACCAATCCTTAATGGTAACTGATCACACCATAGACTAGCCATATATTCTGCTCCAGGCGAGGTTACTAACATGGGTGACCTAAGGGCTTGGGTTGGCAGTTTATACTTATCCACAAATCCCCTTGATATGTATGAATGCGATGCACCAGTATCGAAAAGAACGAGTGCAGTAAATGACTTAACCAAAAACTTACCGATTACTGCATCCGGCTGCTCTTCAACCTCCTCCACATTAACGTGGTTCACCTGTCCCCTGTTGAAAGGGTTCGGCTTCTTCCCAGAGCTTCCATTGCCATTTCCATTCTGTGATTCAGGACATTCATTGGCATAATGTCCGGTCTTCTGGCACTTAAAGCAAGTGACTTGGCTCAGGTCTTTCTTGGCTGGGGTTGATGGGTTGGTGCAGTTCTGGCGTTGCTTCCTCCATTCCCATTACCATTCCTGGGGCCATTGTGATTATGCGTGCTACCTCCTCCATGGGTATGCTGAAATGTCCTCCCGATCTAGGGGTAAATCGTGGCTTCTGCTGAGCTCCTGAATTGTACTTTCCTTGTGCATACTTCCTCTTGCGATTTTCAATTTGCTGCTGCTTCCCTTCAATCATAAGAGCACGATCTACCAACTCCTGGTAGTTGTTGAAGGTTGCTACCATCAACTGCATGCTCAACTCATCATTCAGTCCTTCCAGAAACTTCTCCTGCTTAGCGGCATCCGTAGCAACGTCATCTGGGGCATAACGTGCTATCTTACTAAAGTCCTCCACATACTGGCCAACTGTCCGTCCTCCTTGGCGCAAGTTGCGAAACTCTCGCTTCTTCATGGCCATAGCTCCTGCTGAAACATGGGCAGTTCGAAAAGCCTGCTGAAACTGGTCCCATGTGACAGTATCGACAGGGAAAGTGGCTGTGAAATTCTCCCACCATGATGCTGCGGGTCCTTCAAGCTGATGTGCGGCAAACTTCACCTTCTCCGCATTCGTGCATCCTGCTGTGGTCAACTCTCTAGCTGTCTTGCGGAGCCAATCATCTGCTACTATCGGCTCGGTGCTACTGGAAAACACCGGCGGATTCAGCCTAAGAAAATGGGCTAAGTGATCAACAGGTGGTGGTGGTGGTGGGTTGTTGTTGTTGTTCCTCTGATTCTGATTCTGGACTAGCAACTGCATCAATGTGTTCTGCTGCTGGATCAACTGGGTGAGCTCCGATGGAAAGGTAAATCCGGGGTCACGTCTCGGAGGCATCTGAGGGTTTAGAAAAGATGAGGTTTAAGAATAGAGGGGGTCTAAAGAGAAAACACTACCCATATGCACATGAGGCAAAGCAAACAATTCACTTCATTCAATCAAACAAGGGCATAAAATCGATCTAACTATCGCAAAAGTGCTCGGACTACTATATTTACATGGTGGACTACTATTACTGATGAGGTGGTCTACTAGAAATTTTCTTCGGTTGCAGACTCCATGATATCTGCTCCAGCTTCATCAACATAGTCATCATCACTATCATCTAGATCCGAGTCGGTGTCATCGATGATGATGTAGTCTTCGGGCGAATCTCCTTGGGTTCTTCGTCTTCTTCTACTGGCGTAGGGCCTCCCATAAATATTCCAATCTTCTTGATCAGATCGTCATTCTTCCCCACTAATACTTCAATTTCTTCTTCATAATCTTCACGTGTAACCTTGAGTTCTTCCTTCAGTTCCTTGATTCTGGTCCTTGCCTTCTTCAGGTCTATCATGTTGGCGCACATCTGGTTCTCCTGACGTCGAATGTGCTGGTTTAACTCCTGGATAAAAGCTGCAATTGATCTATCCTTTCTGGTGCTGATCATTTCCCAGTGCTCATCTCGGCGCCCACAAATCTGGTAGATAGTATCCTTGAGATCATTGCGGTAGGCTTCTCCAATGCGTCCCATGGCGATGTGAGCTGCCATGCTCTTTCCTAGACTCCAAGTTGGTGCATCAAAAGAAAACTCTATGGGCTCGGTGACTGGCATGAGTCCTTCCTGGAACTTGAACTTGAATCATCCAGCGCTCTTCTTCAGGTAAGGTGGCGTTGTAGGTTCTGGTGAAGCTTGGTACTCCTATGTTCAGGTATCTAGTGACTTCCTTCAAGTGACGTCCAAAGGGTGTATCTTCATCCGGTTGCGTGAACTTGTTCCTCGCATCCGCCATCCTAAAGAGTAGAAAAGATGAGAGGTCAAAAGAGAAGAGTGAGTAGCGATCTAGGTCTTTAGCTTAGTGGTCATGTCCTATAGTTAGTGTGTGATCTGATACCATCTTGTAGCGACCAGACCTCAAATGGTCCAATCTCTGTGCTCCGGTATCATCCCTGGATCAGTAATGCTGACACCACATAGTACTTGAAGGATTTATAACAGAGTAGCAATCACACACTTATTACATCGAGTGTCTCAATAGAGAACTTATTACAATAAATATGGCTTAAGGCCATCTAATAACGATAACAGTGGAAGGCTTGGAAGATAAGTGAGTCCATCAACTCCAACGGCATCACTGAGTATAGAACCACGACCTAAAACTCCTTAATCGTCGTCTGAAAAGTCTGCAACATTAACGTTGCAGCCCGAAAACGGGCCAGCACATGGAATATACTGGCAATGTAACACATAGAGAGTAATGGAATGAAACAGCTATACTATATGCATATTTGGCTGGTGGAAAGCTCTATGGTTATAGTTTTGCATAAAGCCAATTTTTCCCTATTGCAAAGGAATAAATTTTATTTAACTATTATGGTGGTTGTTGAACATTGAGAATGGTTGACAGCATCCTCAATCCCAATTAAGCATCATCATTAAACAAACCCATCAAATTAAATTTTATAGTAACATGTTGAGATTCACATGATAATCCAGGTACTAGATACTCAAGATGTCCATAACCAGGGACACGGCTAACCATGATTAGTTTATACACTCTGCAGAGGTTTGCACACTTTTCCCCACAAGACTCGATCTCCTCCGTTGGGATTCTCACACTACATGGTGTTTGAGAAACGGATGACCGAGACATAGTCTTTCAGAAGCGCTAGCACCTTACGATGGGTAGACCGTACCACCTACATCCCCTACATCTGCTAGTCTACCACTGTAAGAGTTCGCACGACTTAGTCAACTATGCTAGAGCCCATGCACACGGAAGTTTCTAGCATGAAAAATCTCATGATCCCTTTGAGCCTGGTGGCGGTCCAAAAGAAAACAGGCAATCCTGGAATACCCAGGTACCTCAATCCACCAAGATGTGTATTGAAGTTGCCACCTTAGATAAACCATTGATTTAAAAATCTCGCACCTGTCATGGATATCACTCACCCATAGCATAGCAATAATAAGCAAACGTAGAAGTAACTCCCAAAGGTTTGATAATAAACAGGTAATAGGTACTACCTCAACTACTTCCCAAACCCACAGTTTAATTAGATCCTAATCATGCAATGTGTAAGGATTGATCTAATGCAATAAAACTGGGTAGTAGAAGGTATGATCAAAGTGTTACTTGCCTTGCTGATGATCCATGAAACTTAGTGATTCGAAGTAACAAGCGGCGCACTCCGGGTACTCTATCGCAAACAAACAAGCATACAATAAGTACTCAACTAATGCACAGGTAAAACTCAAATAAGAGATCTAACCAGAAAGTGCAACTTAAGAACTCCGGTTGGCAAAAAGAATCAAATCGAACGAAGCAACGAAATGACAAACGGCAAAAGAAACAGGCTTTGATTACTATTCTGGATCTAGGGCAATTTTTACAGTGGCAAAAACTTGTTTGAGTTGGTTAAACTGAAAGAGGGTTTCGAGACGAAACTCCAGGCGCTTGAATCGCATGATTCTGATAAACGCGCAAAAAGTTATACTAAAACGAAAACCGGATCAGAAATCGCGATCAGAAAAATCGTGGATTTAATCCGAGAAAAGAAAAACGACGAACAGTTTAACGAACGAACGTTCGTTAACTGGATCTAAACAACGAACACGTTCGTTAAAACGAACGAACGAGCGAACGCTCGCTAATTAGCCTAAACCGAAATAAAACCGATCTAATAAAAAAATAAACTAAAAAAAATAAACCATGGTTTTTAAAAAAACCAGGCGGTTTTTCTAAAGAAAACCGCCGGCGACGGCGGCTACGTCGGCGGCGGGTCCGGCGGGCGGCGGGGTGGCTCCGGCGAGGCGGCGCGGGGCGGCGGCGAGGCGGCGGGGCGGCGGCGGCGGCCTAGGGTTAGGGTTAGGGTGCGGTGCGGGGCTCGAGGCGTGCTGGGGCGCTGGTGGGCTGGCCGGCTCGGGCGGGCGCCTTATAAAGGCTGCCCCGGGTGGTGTCCCGCTCGGGTACGGCCCGGAGTCGGTTCGCACGTTTTTATTAAAATAATAACACGCAGAAAAACAAATAAAAGAAATACTAAACGGACTCCAAAAATCCCGAAATAAATTTCCCCCGGCTTCTAAAATCAAGCCGCACAGGATGAACATTTATTTGGGGCCTAAATGCAATTTTGAAAAATGCGCATTTTTCCTAAATTCAAATAAAATAGCAAATAAAACCAAATAAAATCTTATTTGATTTTTTTATTAAATCCTCAATATTTCTTTATTTTGGGAAAGTCATTTTATTCCCTCTCTCATATTTTTGCAATGGAAATTATTGAAGATAAAATAAATAAAAACAAATGATCCTATTTTTTTTTCAAAATTTGAGACAACTCAAATATGAAAAATAACAAAATCCCCAACTCTCTCCGAGGGTCCTTGAGTTGCGAAAAATTTCTAGGATCAACCAAAATGCAATAAATATGATATGCAATGATGATCTAGTGTATAACATTCCAAATTGAAATTTTGGGATGTTACACCGAGACACCTCTCCGGTCAGTAACCAATAGCGGGAGCTGGATGCTCATATTGGTTCCTACATATTCCATGAAGATCTTCATCAGTTGAACCATGATGTTAAGGATTCAGTGAATCCCATATGCAATTCCCTTTGTCGAACGGTATGTTACTTTCCCGAGATTCGATCGTCGGTATCTCCGTACCTAGTTCAATCTCGTTACCGGCAAGTCTATTTACTCGTTCCCTAATAAAAAAATCCCTTGACTAAACTCATTAGTCACATTCTTGCAAGCTTCTTGTGATGTTGTATTACCGAGAGGGCCCAGAGATATCTCACCGTCATACAGAGTGACAAATCCCAGTCTTGATCCATGCCAACCCAACAAACACCTTTAGACATACCTGTAGAGCACCTTTATGATCACCCAGTTACGAAGTGTCGTTTGGATTCATACTAAGTATTCCTTCGGTGTCGGGGAGTTGCACGATCTCATAGTCTAGGGAACAGATACTTGACATGAAGAAAGTTGTAGCAAATAACTAAGCGATACGATCTGTTGCTAAGCTCGCGGTTGGGTCTTGTCCATCACATAATTCTCCTAATGATGTGATGCCGTTATCAAATGACAACTCATGTTTATGGTTAGGAAACCTTAACCATCTTTGATCAACGAGCTAGTCTAGTAGAGGCCTACTAGGGACACGATGTTGTTTATGTATTCACACATGTATCTATTTTTCCGATCAATACAATTCTAGCATGAATAATAAACATTTATCATGAACAGGAAATATGGTAATAACCATTTTATTATTGCTTCTAGGGCATATTTCCAATAGTCTCCCACTTGCACTAGAGTCAATAATCTAGTTCACATTGCTATGTGGTTAACGCCGAATGAGTTTTGGGGTTTGATCATGTTTTGCTTGTGAGAGATGTTTTCGTCAACGGGTCTACAACATCCAGATTAGTGTGTACTTTGCAAATCTCTATGTCATATTGTAGATGCTACTACCATGATCCACTTGGAGCTATTCCAAATGACTGCTCCACTATACATATTCGGTTTGCGACTCAGAGTCATCCGGATCGGTGTCAACGCTTGCACCGATGTGACCCTTTACGACGAACTCTTTATCACCTCCATAACCGAGAAACATTTTCTTAGTCCTCTCTAGGCACCTAAGGATAATTTTGCCCACTGTCGAGTGATCCACTCCTGGATCACTCTTGTACCCCTTGTCAGACTCATGGCAAGATACACATTAGGTATGGTACACAACATGGCATACATTATAGAGCCTATGGCCAAGGCTTAGGGGATGACCTTTCATCCTTTCTCCTCTTTTTTTTCTACCGTGGTCGAGTTTTGAGTCTTACCCAACTTCACACCCTACAATACAAGCAAGAACTCCTTCTTTGACTGATCCATTTTGAACTCCTTCAAAATCTTGTCAAGGCATGTGCTCTGTGGAAGTCTTATTAGGCACCTTCATCTATCTCTATAGATCTTAATGCCCAGTATGTAAGCAGTTTTACCCATGTCTTCCTTTGAAAAACTCCTTTCAAACAACCCTTTATGCTTTCCAGAAATTCTACATAATTTCCAATCAACAATATGTCATCCACATATAGTTATCAAAAATGCTATAGAGCTCCCACTCACTTTCTTGTAAATACAAGCTTCTTCGTAAGCTCGTATAAAACCAAAAACTTTGATCACCTCATCAAAGCATATATTCCAACTCCGAGATGCTTGCACCAATCCATAGATGGATCATTGGAGCTTGCATACTTTGTTAGCATCCTTAGGATCGACAAAACCTTCTGGTTGCGTCATATACAACTCTTCCTTAAGGAAACCGTTAAGGAACGTCGTTTTGACATCCATCTGCCAGATTTCATAATTGAAATATGCAGCAATTGCTAAAATAATTCTAATAAACATAAGCATGGCTACAGGTGAGAAAGTCTCATCGTAGTCAACTCCTTGAATTTGTCGAAAACCCTTTGCAACAAGTCGAGCTTTATAGAGAGTGACATTACCATCATCGTTTGTCTTCTTCTTAAAGATCCATTTGTTCTCAACTGCCCTGCCGGTCATCGGGCAGGTCCACCGAAGTCCATACTTTGTTCTCATACATGGATCCTATCTCGGATTTCATGGCCTCAAGCCATTTCTTGGAATCCGGGATCATCGTTGCTTCTTCATAGTTCGTACGTTCGCCATTGTCTAACAACATGACTTCTAGGACAGGATTACCGTACCACTCTGGTGTAGAACGTACCCTGGTCGACCTACGAAGTTCAGTAGCAGCTTGATCCAGAGTTTCATGATCATCATCATTAGCTTCTTCTTCAACTAGCGTAGGCCTCATGAGAACTTCTTTCTGTGATGTACTGCTTTCCAATTCGAGAGGAGGTACGATCACCTCATCAAGCTCTACTTTCCTCCCACTCATTTCTTTCGAGAGAAACTCCTTCTCTAGAAAGGACCCATTCTTAGCAACAAAAATCTTGCCCTCCGATCTATGGTAGAAGGTATAACCAATGGTCTCTTTAGGGTATCCTATGAAGACACACTTCTCTACTTTGGGTTCGAGCTTATCAGACCGAAGCCTCTTGACATAAGCGTCGCATACCCAAACTTTAAGAAATGACAACTTAGGTTTCTTGCCAAACCATAATTCACAAGGTGTCGTCTCAACGGATTTAGATGGTGCCCTATTTAAAGTGAATGCTGTTGTCTTTAATGCATAACCCCAAAAAGATAGTGGCAAATCAATAAGAGACATCATGTAACACACCATATCCAATAAAGTACGACTACGATGTTAGACACACCATTACGCTGTGGTGTTCCAGGTGGCACTAGTTGTGAAACAATTCCACATTGTCTTAAATGCGTGCAAAACTCGTAACTCAAATATTCACCTGTGCAATCAGATTGTAGAAACTTTATTTTCTTGTTACGATGATTCTCCAGTTCATTCTGAAATTCTTTGAACTTTTCAAATGTTTTAGTCTTGTGTTTCATTAAGTAAATATACCCATATCTACTCAAATCATCCATGAAGGTAAGAAAATAATGATATCCACCGCGCGCTTCAACACTCATCGGACCGCATACATCGGTATGTATTATTTTCAGTAAGTCACTTGCCCACTCCATTGTTCCAGAAAACGGGGTTTTAGTCATCTTGCCCATGAGGCATGGTTCACATATTTCAAATGATTCATAATTAAGTGATTTCAAAAGTCCATCAGCATGGAGTGTCTTCATGCATTTTACACCAATATGACCTAAGCGGTAGTGCCACAAGTATGTGGTACTATCATCATTAACTTTGTATCTTTTGGCATCAATATTATGAACATGTGTATCACTACGATCGAGATTCAACAAGAATAAACCATTCACGAGGGGTGCATGACCATAAAAGATGTTACTCATACAAATAGAACAACCATTATTGTCTGACTTAAATGAATAACCGTCTCACAATAAATAAGATCTAGATATAATGTTCATGCTTAACGCAGACACCAAATAACAATTATTTAGGTGTAAAACTAATCCCAAAGGTAGACGTAGATGGATCATGTCGACGACGATCACATCAACCTTGGAGCCATTTCCAACGCGCATCGTCACCTCGTCTTTAGCTAGTCTCCGTTTATTCCACATCTCATGTTTCGAGTTACATATATTAGCAACCGAACCATTATCAAATACCCAGATGCTATTACAAGCACTAGTAAGGTACACATCAATAACAAGTATATCAAATATACCTTTGTTGACGTTGCTATCCTTCTCATCTGCTAAGTACTTGGGGTAGTTCCGCTTCCACTGACCATTCCCCTTGCAATAGAAGCACTTCTCAGGTTTGGGTCCAGCCTTGGGCTTCCTCGCGGGAGCGGCAACTGGCTTGCCATTCTTCTTGAAGTTCCTTTTCTTGCCCTTCTTCTTGAAACTGGTGGTCTTATTGACCATCAAAACTTGATGCTCTTTCTTGATTTCTACTTCCGTGACTTTAAGCATCGCGAAGAGCTCCGGGTTCGACTTCTCCATCCCTTGAATATTATAGTTCATCACAAAGCCTTTGTAGCTTGGTGGCAGCGACTTAAGAACCCTGTCAATCGCTACTTCATCCGATAAATTAACTCCCAACCGATTCAAGCAGTTGAAGTACCTAGACATTTTGAGTATTGATACGTCTCCAATGTATCTATAATTTATGAAGTATTCATGCCATGTTTACAACAATTCTATATGGTTTTAGTATGATTTGAATGGAACTATCCCGGACTGACGTTGTTTTCAGTAGAACTACTGTGGTGTTGTTTTTTGTGCAGAAATAAAAGTTCTTCAAATGAACCGAAACTTTTTGACGATATTTTTTGGAACAAAAGAGATCGCCGAAGCTTCGTGGGAGGACCAGAAGAGCCACGAGGTGGGCACTACCCACCAGGGCACGCTAGGTGTCAAAGTGGTGGGCTGGCGGGTAGTGGGCACCTCGTGGCCCATCTTCATGTGAAACCGACGCCAAAAAATCCTATAAATATAGAAACCAACAAAGATAACCCTAGATCAGAAGTTCCCCCACCACAAGCCTCTGTAGCCACGAAAAACCAATCTAGACCTTGTTCCAGTACCCTGCCGGAGGGGGAAATCATCACCGGAGGCCATCTTTGTCATCCCGGTAGCCACCATGCTGAGGAAGGAGTAGTCCACCCTTCGGGCCGAGGGTTTGTACTAGTAGCTATGTGTTTAATCTCTCTCTCATGTTCTTGATTTGGCACGATCTTGATGTATCACGAGCTTTGTTAATATAGTTGGATCATATGGTGTTTTCCCCTCTCTATCGTTGTGATGAGTTGAGTTTTACCTTTGAGATTTCATTATTATCGGATTGAATGTTTTTATGGATTTGAGAGCACTTGATGTATGAGTTGGCACTCAACTCACGGATTCTCGAAGTGACATTGGGGTAATCTATGCATAGGGGTTGATGCACATTTTTGTCCTACTTTCTTCGGTAGAAATCTTGAGGCACTCTTTGAAGTTCTTTGTGTTGGATTGAGTATTATGAATCTGAAATTGTTTGATGCATATCGTATGATCAACTCATGGATACTCGTGTTGACATTGGAGTATCTAGGTGACATTAGAGTTGGTTGATGTGTATCATATGGTGTTATTTTAGTATGAACTCTTGGGCTATTTGTGGCACTTATAGGGATAGCTTTATAGATTGATCAAAAAGGATAACTTTGAGGTGGTTTCGTATCCTACAAACAATTTCTTCTTATGTTCTCTGCTAGATAAGAACTTTGTAGTGATTCTTCGTCGCACGTTGAGGGATTGTTATATGATCCAATTATATTAGCATTGTTGAGAGATTGCATTAGCGAAAGTATGAACCCTATGCCTCATTTCTATTGCAATACCGTTTGTGCTCACTTTTGTTACTTGCTACTTTACTGTTTTTTTATTGTTTCTATTACAAAAATCAATATCTACTATCATTACTACACTTGTATCACCATCTCTTCGCCGAACTAGTGCACCTATACAATTTACTATTGTATTGGGTGTGTTGGGGACACAAGAGACTCTTTGTTATTTGGTTGCAGGATTGTTTGAGAGATACCATCTTCATCCAACGCCTCCCACGGATTGATAAACCTCAGGTCATCCACTTGAGGGAAAATTGCTACTGTCTTACAAAACTCTGCGCTTGGAGACCTAACACGAGTCTACAAGAATAAGTTGTGTAGTAGACATCAAGTACGTTCTCGCTAATGGAGCTGTTCTCTTCCATCTTACAGCTAAAGAACTTGCCGGAGGCTTCATACCTCTTCACCCGGGCGTGAGCCTGAAATACCAATTTCAGCTCCTGGAACATCTCATATGCTCCATGATGCTCAAAACGTCTTTGGAGCCCCGGTTCTAAGCTGTAAAGCATGGCACACCAAAGTATCGAGTAGTCATTAGTACGTGTCTGCCAGACGTTCACAACATCTTTAGGCGACTCTTGAGGGAGTGCATCACCAAGAGGTGCATCAAGGACATACATTTTCTGTGCAACAGTGAGGATAATCCTCAAATTACGGTCCGAGTCTGCATAGTTGCTTCCATCATCTTTCAACTTAGCTTTCTCTAGGAACGCGTTAAAATTCAGGGGAGCTGCAGCGCGAACCATTGATCTACAACATTAATTTGCAAAGATAATTAGACTGAGTTCATGATAATTAGTTTTGTTAATCAAATTACTAAAGAACTCCCACTTAAATTACTAAAGAACCATGTTTGATCATCACGTGAGATGGGGCAGTCATCAATGGTAAACATCTCCATGCTGATCATATCTACTATGACTCATGTTCGACCTTTCGGTCCTCCGTGTTCTAAGGCCATCTCTGTACATGCTATGCTCGTCAAGTTTAACCCAAGTATTTCGCATGTGTAAAACTGGCTTACACCCATTGTATGTGAATGTAGAGTCTATCACACCCGATCATCACGAGGTGCTTCGAAATGACGAACTTTTGCAACGGTGCATTCTTAGGGAGAACACTCCTGAAATTTAGTGAAGGGATCATCTTACAATGCTACCATTGTCCTAAGCAAAATAAGATGCATAAAAAGGATAAACATCACATGCAATCAATATATGTGACATGATATGGCCATTATCATCTCGTGCTTCTGATATCTATCTCCAAAGCACCAGCATGATCTCCATCGTCACCGGCATGATAACATGATCTCCATCATCATGTCGTCACGTGGTTGTCTCCACCAACTATTGCTTCTACAACTATTGCTAACGCATAGAGATAACGTAAAGCAATTACATGGTGTTTAATGATTGACACATAGGTCATACAATAAATTAAAGACAACCCTATGGCTCCTACCGGTTGCCGTACTCATCGACATGCAAGTCGTGAACCTATTACAAAACATGATCATCTCATACATCATCATATATCACATCACGTTTTGGCCATACCACATCACAACATGCCCTACAAAAACAATTTAGACGTCCTCTACTTTGTTGTTGTTGCATATTTTATGTGAGTACTATGGGCAACTAGCAAGAACCATTCTTACCTACGCAAAGCCACAACAGTGATATTCAAGTTGCCTTTTAACATTCTACAAGGACCTCTAATGTCAAATCGAATCCAACTAAAGTAGGAGATACAGACACCTGCCGGCCACCTTATGCAATACAAGTTGCATGTCAGTCGATGGAACCGGTCTCTTGTGCGAGGACAAGGTTGGTCCGGGCCGCTTCATCCCACAACAACGTTGAATCCAAATAAGACAAATAGAGGTAAGCAATCTGAACATCAACGTCCACAACTTCTTTGTGTTCTACTCGTGCATATACATCTAAGCATAGACCTAGCTCATGATGCCACTGACGGGGAACGTTGCATGAAAAACAAAAAAATCCTACGAATAGCCAAGATCTAATCTAGGAGATGCATACCAACTCTAATTTTTTCAAAACAAATTTCCATTTTATGTGTCCGTACCTCTCATGAAGCGGCAGGGGATGGCCAATATTTTCCATGCTAGGTATTTTATTCTCACGATGAGTGTTTATTCACTTGTCATTGCACGAGAGTGTGGCAGGTAATAGGGACGCGCAGCCCCAAAATGAAAAAATATGCTAATAACAAATTCCTTGGAAAATGTTGGTATGGAAGGCACTTGTGGATACGGCTAGCCATGGATTGTGAAAGACTGGTGGAAAGGGAATAAACTTTATTTTCTGTTTGGGAAGCGCCTATGATTTGTCTAGCATGGAAGATATTGGAATTCTCGGTCATTTTCGTTGACAGGATAAGCATGCCTCTCAAAATAATGTTATCTCTAATTTAAGCCTTGAGCTCTGGCACCTCTACAAATCTCTGCCTCCCTCTGTGAAGGGCCTGTCTATTTACTTTTATGCAATTTTTGTTTTTAATTTGAGCTCCATCTTCTCTTATAAAGCACCAACTAGAGAGCACTATTGTCATAATTTTGCATTGGATGTAGCTAATGTTGAGTGCGTTTCATGAATGGATCAATGATTGAGCATAATGGGCTAGGGATAACTTTCTTTACCGTTGATATTTTGAAAGACATGGTTGCTTATTAGTATGCTTGAGTATTGATGTCTTCATGTCAAATTATAGACTATTCCTTTGAATCATTCAAGTCCAAATATCCATGCTACAAAAGAAAAGAATATATGATGAATATGTTAGGTAGCATTCCACATCAAAAATTATGTTTTTTTCATTTACCTACTCGAGGACGAGTAGGAATTAAGCTTGGGATGCTTGATACATCTCCAACGTATCTATAATTTTTGATTGTTCCATGCTATTATATTATCAATCCTGGATGTTTTATATACACTTTCAAGCAATTATATATCATTTTTTGGGACTACCCTATTAACTTAGTGCCCAGTGCCAGTTGCTATTTTTTGCTTGTTTTTGGTTTCACAGAATATCAGTACCAAATGAACTCCAAATTCCACAAAACTTTTTGGAGAATTTTTTCTGGACAAAAGAGACACTAGAAGCTTTGGGAGAAGACTAGATGATGAACCATGGGCCCACAAGGCACCAGGGCATGCCCAGGGGGGTAGGCGCGCCCTGGTGGTTTGTGGGGCCCACATGGCTCCGTTTGACCTAACTCCGCATCTATAAATTCTCTAAAATAGTGAAACCAATAGAGGAGTCCACAAAATACTTTTTCCACCGCCACAAGTTCCAGAGCCACGACATCCCATCTGGAGGCCTTTTCCGGCACCTTGTCGGAGGGGATTCGATCACACAGGGGGTTCTACATCATCCTTGCTGCCCTCCGATGATGCGTGAGTAGTTTACCACGGACCTATGGGTCCATAGTTAGTATCTAGATGACTTCTTCTCTCTATTTTATCTTCAATACAATGTTCTCCTCGGTGTTTTTGGAGATCTATTCAATGTAATGACTTTTTGTGGTGTGTTTATTAGGATCCGATGAATTGTGACTTTATGATTAGATCTATCCATGAATATTCTTTGAGTTTTCTCTAAACTCTTTTATGCATGATTGTTATAGCCTCGTATTTCTTCTCCAATTTATTGGTTTGGTTAGGCCAACTAGATTGATTTATCTTGCCATGGGCAGAGGTGCTTTGTAATGGGTGATGACCCACAAGTATAGGGGATCAATCGTAGTCCTTTAGATAAGTAAGAGTGTCGAACCCAACGAGGAGCAGAAGGAAATGACAAGTGGTTTTCAGCAAGGTAATTTCTGCAAGCACTGAAATTATCGGTAACGAGTAGTTTGATAGCAAGGTAATTTGTAACGAGCAAGTAACGGTAATTGAAAATATAGTGCAGCAAGGTAGCCCAATCCTTTTGTGGCAAAGTACATGCCAAAAAGGTCTCTTATAATAAGCAAAGCGTTCTTGAGGGTACACGGGAATTTCATCTAGTCACTTTCATCATGTTGGTTTGATTCGTGTTCGCTACTTTGTTAATTTGATATGTGGGTGGACCGGTGCTTAGGTGTTGTTCTTACTTGAACAAACCTCCTACTTATGATTAACCCCCTCGCAAGCATCAGCAACTACGAGAAAAGTATTAAGATAAAATCTAACCATAGCATTAAACTTTTGGATCCAAATCAGTCCCTTACGAAGTAGCGCGTAAACTAGGGTTTAAGCTTTTGTCACTCTAACAACCCATCATCTAATAACTACTCCACAATGCATCCCCTTAGGCCCAAATATGGTGGAGTGCCATGTAGTCGATGTTCACATGACACCACTAAGGGAATCACAACATACATATCATCAAAATATCGAACAAATATCAAGTTCACATGATTATTTGCAACATGACTTCTCCCGTGACCTCAAGAACAAAAGTTACTACTCACAAATGATAATCATGCTCAAGATCAGAGGGGTATTAAATAGCATAATGGATCTGAACATATAATCTTCCCCCAAATAAACCATATAGTAATCAACTACAAGATGTAATCAACACTACTAGTCACACACAGGTACCAATCTGAGGTTCCGGTACAAAGATTGAACACAAGAGATGAACTAGGGTTTGAGAGGAGATGGTGTTGTTGAAGATGTTGATGAATATTGGCCTCCCAAAGATGAGATGGTTGTTGGTGATGACGATGGCGATGATTTCCCCCTCCGGGAGGGAAGTTCCCTCGGCGGAATCGCTCTGCCGGAGGGCAAAAGTTCTCCTGCCCAAGTTCCGCCTCGAGACTGCTGTGCTCTGTCCCAAAAGTTCTCTCTTATTTTTTCTAGGTCAAAATGACCTATATACCAGAATATGGGCACCGGAGGTGGGCCGAGGAGGGCACAACTCACCAGGGCGCGCCTGGGGGCCCAGGCGTGCCTTGGTGTCTTGTGCTCACCAGGGTGGCCCCCTCCGGTAGTTATTTGCTCTAGTATTTTTTATATATTCCAAAACAATTCTCCGTAAATTTTCAGCTCATTTGGAGATATATAGAATATGTAACTTTGACGTAGCTTTTTCAGGTCCAGAATTCCAGCTGTCGGCATTCTCCCTCTTTGTGTAAATCTTGCATATTATGAGAGAAAAGGGATTAGAATTACTCCATAAAGCATTATTATGCATAAAAACATTATAAATAACAGTAGGAAAACATGATGCGAAATGGACGTATCAACTCCCCCAAGCTTAGACCTCGCTTGTCCTCAAGCGAAAATCGAAATCTAAAACACGTCCACATGCTTAGAGAGAGAGAGAGAGAGGTGTCGATAAAAACAAAATACGGACATAGAAGCATCGTGCATATCCTATATACATAAGAAGTTGATCCCCACTATCCTATTTATCTCAACATGCACACATGCCACCTCATCAAAGGCCCACCACTACATGCAGGAGAATTTTTTTCCATTATTAGTTGATCTCATTCACACTTTTTACCTCATCACATATGCCACCTCATCAAAGGTGCACTCAACATGCATGAAAAAAAGTTTTCCATTACGTTATGCCACTTATATTCAAAATATTTTCTAACTACACAATAATCAATTACAAATTATAATATTTAATTTTAGCTTTAGTTTACATATTATTAATTAAACAATGGAAGCTTCATTCAATCAAATCACTGAAATATATTGCAATCGATTCCCACAGCAACGCGCGGGGTATTCTCTAGTTATTATAACAACAACAACCTTTATCGTAAAACCTTATCACATAACTTTTATCATATAACTTCTCATGTACAAGTAAAAATTCATCACAACATTTAAGTGAAAGCATAAACTCTATTGGAAACCAACAAACTATGTTCTCAGTCAACTTTGCAACTACAATTCATCATGTTTTCAGGAAGGGTCTCGTATCGGAGTCTTTTGGCAAGTCCACATACTCAATGATCATATAGTCTTCTATGATTGCTAACACCCACCGCATACATATGAGAAAAAAGTTTCAACCGGACACATAGAAAGATAGGGGATTATGGTTTCGCCTCCCAACGTATTCACCTCAAGGGCGATGTCAATAGTAATAACTCATGCCCACCCATATCCAACTGGATATATGTGCCTAGATCTTTCCTCACCACATGATGCTTGCAAAAAAAGAAAATAAAAAGGAATAGGGAAGAATACTTTGACTCTTTCATAAAAGTAAATACATAAAAGTAAAAGATAGGCCCTTCATAGAGGGAAGCAGAGGTTGCCATGCGCTTTTTGTTTGTATGATCAATCTCTTAGTGCAAAAGAACATCACGTTATATTGCCCCTTGTGATAGCAACCTTTATTATGCAGCCTGTCGCTTTTATTATTTTTCCATCACAAGTTCATACAACGCTCAATTTTCTCTTACACTAAATGATCCAACACATTTAGAAGCAATTTTTATTGCCTTATTGCACCGATGAAAACTTACTTGAAGGATCTTACTCAATCTACATGCAGGTATGGTGGACTCTCAAAACAAGATTTTGGGTTTAAGGGTTTTTGTATGCACAAGTAGTATCTCTACTTAGTGCGGAATTTTTGGCTAGCAAAGATATTGAGCAAGCACCACATGTTAAGGGATCTATGATAATATAACTTCTATGCGAATATGAAAAATCATAAATCATTACATTGTCTTCCTTGTCCAACGTCCACAATTTTGGCATACAATATTTTGGTGGGGGCTCACAATCATAAAAGATGTCCAAGATAGTGTATTTGCATGTGAATCTTCTCTCCCCTTATTAATTCTTTCATGAATTGCATCATTGACCAATGCTATGTTTGTCAATCTCCAATAAATTTTACCACTTATACTTTTCCTTATGTGGTGTCATTACTTACCATAAGATTAGCATCTGATCTTTTTCATTATTTCCTTTTCCTTTTATTAGAACAAAAGAGTAAATAAACAAAACTCAAACTACTCTTTATTATATATCTCCCACACGATTGCATAGATAGATAGATCACTAGGCAAACACTCTAAGATAGATAGAACTAAACTTTTATTCAACTAATTCAAAACATAACTAAAGATTGAACTAAGATAAATAAAAGCAAAGATAGTGGTGGTGATACGATACCGGGGCACCTCCCCCAAGCTTGGCACAAGCCAAGGGAAGTGTCCATACCATGTACTCAAGTCTCCTTTGGCGATGAAGAAGGAGGTGGTGTATATGATGAGGTAGTAGCTTCACACTTCAAGCTCAAGAGATACTCCAGTCTACGAATGATGTTCCGTAGGGCGATGATATGCTCTTGCAACAGAATATTTTCATGAGTAAGATATTTATTTTGCACACGAACCATTTCGATGATCCGAAAGGCTTCAATTTTAGTAGGGGTAAGATGATCATAGTATGGTTTAAGGATATCTTCTTCTTCTATTGCTGGAACGGTTTTCCCTACTGCTGGGGCTTGATCTCCTGCAACTTCCTTGGCCTTGTCACCCTTGATGGTTTCCTCTGGTGCCTCTCTCTTTAGTTCTATCTTCATCAACCAAGCATCCTCTTCTACTTTGTTGGAAGAGGGGGAAGACATGATGCCTGGCTCGATAGATCTGACAGAAAAACTGCAAGAAAGAAGAACAGAGGATTTTTCTGTGATACGATGGTCAATACGTTCGGTGGGTATATACGGATTTTTTATCTTGGGAAAGAAGCAAAACGAGGTGAAAACAGAGTCAGGAAGGTGCCCGAGGTGGGCACAACCCACCTGGGCACAACAGGCATGCCAGGCGCGCCCTGGTGTCTTGTGCCCTCCTCGGTTGCCTTCCTGGATATTTCTTATTTTCCTAATTTTTGTAATATTCCAAAACTGACAGAAAATATTTTTGCGGATTTTTCGGAGTCCGTTTACTTACCATATCACGTACCTCCTCTTTTTTTTACGATTCTGGAGTGTTCCGGGAGGTTTCTTTTATGTGTTCCTCTGGTGTCATGGTTTGAATAATATTGCTTTCAACATTAATAGGCGTACCTGAGATATAGTGTTTAATTCTTTGCCCATTGACCACCTTCGGGTTAGTACCTTCGGCATTATTTATTTTGATGGCTCCAGAATGGTAAACCTCTTCGATAGTATATGGTCCTTCCCATTTGGAGAGAAGTTTTCCTGCAAAGAATCTAAAACAAGAGTTGTACAAAAGAACATATTCTCCAACTTCGAATTCCCGCTTTTGGATTTTATCAAGCCATCTTTTAACTTTTTCTTTAAATACCTTGGCATTTTCATAATCTTGGGTTCTCCATTCATCTAGCGAGCTATGATAACCCACAAGTATAGGGGATCGCAACAGTTTTCGAGGGTAGAGTATTCAACCCAAATTTATTGATTCAACACAAGGGGAGCCAAAGAATATTTGCAAGTTTAGCAACTGAGTTGTCAATTCAATCACACCTGTAGATTAATTATCTGCAACAACGTGATCAGTAGCAAAGTAGTATGATAGCTTTGATAATAATGGTAGCAGCAATAGTAACAGTAACAGTGATAGTAATAGTTTTGTAGCAGTGACAATAATAACAGCAGCAGTAGTAACTTAGCAAGATCAATATGTAGGAAAATCATAGGCATTGGACCGGCGATTTGTTGGATGATATTCATCATATAACAGTCATAACCTAGGGCGATACGACACTAGCTCCAGTTCATTAATGTAATTTAGGCATGTATTTCGTAAATAGTCATACGTGCTTATGGAAAGAACTTGCATGACTCTTTTGTCCTACCTTCCCGTGGCAGCAGGGTCCTATTGGAAACTAAGGGATATTAAGGCCTCCATTTAATAGAGAACCAGAACAAAGCATTAACACACAGTGAATACATGAATTCCTCAAACTACGGTCATCACCGGGAAGTGTCCCAACTATTGTCAGTCCGGGGTTGCTGGATCATAACACGTAGTAGGTGAATATAACTTGCAAGATCGGATCAAGAACATAGATATAATGGTGATAACATAAACGGTTTAGATCTGAAATCATGGCACCCGGGCCCAAAGTGACAAGCATTAAGCATGGCAAAGTCATAGCAACATCAATCTCAGAACATGCTGGATACTAGGGATCAAGCCCTAACAAACTAACTTGATTACATGATGGATCTCATCCAACTCCTCACCGACCAGCGAGCGTACAAAGGAATTACTCACTCATGGTGGAGAGCATCATGGAATTGGCGATGGAGGAGAGTTGGCGATGAAAAAGACCGAAGATTCTCCTCTCCGGAGCCCCAAACGGACTCCAGATCTGGTCTCCCGATGAAGAACGGGAGGTGAAGGCGGCTCCGTATCGCGAAATGAGATAATTCTTCCTCCTTGATTTTTTTTCTAGAAATGTGTGATTTTATAGCGTCGGTTCTAGGATCTGCGAGGCCACTAGTTGGGGACAATGTAGGGGAACGTAGTAATTTCAAAAAAATTCCTACGCACACGCAAGATCATGTGATGCATAGCAACGAGGGGAGAGTATTGTCTACGTACCCAATGTAGACCGACTGCGGAAGCGATGACACGACGTAGAGGAAGTAGTCGTACGTCTTCTCGATCCAACCGATCAAGCACCGAAACTATGGCACCTTCGAGTTCGAGCACACGTTCAGCTCGATGACGATCCCCGGACTCCGATCCAGCAAAGTGTCGGGGAAGAGTTCTGTCAGCACGACGGCGTGGTGACGATCTTGATGAACTACAGCAGCAGGGCTTCGCCTAAACTCCGCTACAGTATTATCGAGGAATATGGTGGCTGGGGCCGCCACACACGGCTAAGGAATAGATCACGTGGATCAACTTCTTGTTCCTTTGGTGCTAGCCCTGCCCCTCTATTTATATGTTGAGCCCCGGGGTCGAAACTTGGAGCAAAAGCCTCCACAAAGTCGGTTTTGCCCGAAAGGCAAGAGTCCCACTCGGACTCCAGGACCAAATGGCACAATCCTTGGCATCTGGCCCAGACGCCATGGGCCTCAGCGTCTGGCCCAGGGCCAGACGCCAGGGTCTCCGGCGTTTGGCCCCCTGGCCTCCGTAAAACTCCTTTTGCACCGACCTAAAGTCTCATGGGCTTGACCCCTTGGCCTAACCATATCATCCAATATATGAATCTTTACGTCTCGATCATTTCGAGACTCCTCGTCATGTCCCCGATCTCATCCGTTACTCCGAACTCCTTCGGTACATCAAAACATGTAAACTCATAATATAACTGTCATCGTAACCTTAAGCGTGCGGACCCTACGGGTTCGAGAACAATGTAGACATGACCGAGACACGTCTCCGGTCAATAACCAATAGCGGGACCTGGATGCCCATATTGGCTCCTACACATTCTACGAAGATCTTTATCGGTCAGACCGCATAACAACATACGTTGTTCCCTTTGTCATCGGTATGTTACTTGCCCGAGATTCGATCGTCGGTATCCAATACCTAGTTCAATCTCGTTACCGGCAAGTCTCTTTACTCGTTCCGTAATACATCATCTCACAACTAACATATTAGTTGTAATGCTTGCAAGGCTTATGTGATGTGTATTACCGAGAGGGCCCAGAGATACCTCTCCGACAATCGGAGTGACAAATCCTAATCTCGAAATACGCCAACCCAACATCGACCATTGGAGACACATGTAGTACTCCTTTATAATCACCCAGTTACGTTGTGACGTTTGGTAGTACCCAAAGTGTTCCTCCGGTAAACGGGAGTTGCATAATCTCATAGTCATAGGAACATGTAAGTTATGAAGAAAGCAATAGCAACATACTAAACGATCGGGTGCTAAGCTAATGGAATGGGTCATGTCAATCAGATCATTCTACTAATGATGTGACCTCGTTAATCAAATAACAACTCATTGTTCATGGTTAGGAAACATAACCATCTTTGATTAACGAGCTAGTCAAGTAGAGGCATACTAGTGACACTTTGTTTGTCTATATATTCACACATGTATTATGTTTCCGGTAAATACAATTCTAGCATGAATAATAAACATTTATCATGATTATAAGGAAATAAATAATAACTTTATTATTGCCTCTAGGGCATATTTCCTTCAGTCGCTCTGTACGTATGTATTTTGCAAATATTCTATGTCTACAATGCTCTGTACGGAGCTACTCTAGCTAATCGCTCCCACTTTCAATATGTATCCAGATTGAGACTTAGAGTCATCTGGATCAGTGTAAAAATTTGCACTGATGTAACTTTTACAACAAACTCTTTTATCACCTCCATAATCGAGAAACATCTCCTTAGTCCTTACTAAGGATATTCTTGACCAATGTCCAGTGATCTACTCCTAGATCACTATTGTACTCCCTTGCCAAATACAGAGCAAGGTATACAATAGGTCTGGTACAAAGCATAGCATACTTTATAGAACCTATGACTGAGGCATAGGGAATGACTTTTCATTCTCTTTCTATTTTCTGCTGTGGTCGGGATTTGAGTCTTACTCAATTTCATACCTTTGCAACACAGGCAAGAACTCTTTCTTTAACTGTTCCATTTTGAACTATTTCAAAATCTTGCCAAGGTATGTACTCATTGAAAATCTTATCAAGCGTCTTGATCTATCTCAATAGATCTTGATGCTCAATATATAAGTAGCTTTTTACTGAGGTCTTTTCCTTTTAAAGAACTCCTTTAAAACACTCCTTTATGCTTTGCAGAAAAATTCTACATCATTTCTGATCAACAATATGTCACTCACATATACTAATCAGAAAGGCTGTAGTGCTCCCACTCACTTTATTGTAAATACAGGCTTCATCGTAAGTCCATATAAAACTATATGCTTTGATCAACTTATCAAAGCGTATATTCCAACTCCGAGATGCTTGCACCAGTCCATAGATGGATCGCTGGAGCTTGCACATTTTGTTAGCACCTTTAGGATTGACAAAACCTTCTGGTTGCATCATATACAACTCTTCTTTAATAAATCCATTAAGGAATGCAGTTTTGACATCCATTTGCCAGATTTCATAAAATGTGGCAATTGCTAACATGATTCAGATAGACTTAAGCATCGATACGAGTGAGAAAACCTCATCGTATTCAACATCTTGAACTTGTTGAAAAACTTTTGCAACAAGTCGAGCTTGGTAGATAGTAACACTACTATCAGTGTCCGTCTTCCTCTTGAAGATCCATTTATTTAACATGGCTTTGCTGATCATCGAGCAAGTCAATCAAAGTCCATACTTTGTTGTCATACATGGATCATATCTCAGATTTTATGGCCTCAAGCCATCTCGCGGAATCTGGGCTCATCATCGCTTCCTCATAGTTCGTAGGTTCATCATGGTCTAGTAACATGACTTCCAGAACATGATTACTACACCACTCTGGTGCAGATCTTACTCTGGAAGACCTACGAGGTTCTGTAGTAACTTGATCTGAAGTTTTATGATCAATATCATTAGCTTCCTCACTAATTGGTGTATTTGTCACAGGAACTGATTTCTGTGATGAACTACTTTCCAATAAGGGAGCAGGTACAGTTACCTCATCAAGTTCTACTTTCCTCCCACTCACTTCTTTCGAGAGAAACTCCTTCTCCAGAAAGGATCCATTTTTAGCAACGAATATCTTGCCTCCGGATCTGTGATAGAAGGTGTACCCAACAATTTCCTTTGGGTATTCTATGAAGACGCACTTCTCCGATTTGGGTTCGAGCTTATCAGGATGAAACTTTTCCACATAAGCATCGCAGCCCCAAACTTTAAGAAACGACAACTTGGGTTTCTTGCTAAACCACAGTTCATATAGTGTCGTCTCAACGGATTTAGATGGTGCCCTTTTAACGTGAATGCAGCTGTCTCTAATGCATAACCCCAAAACGACAATGGTAAATCAATAAGAGACATCATAGATCGCACCATATCCAATAAAGCGCGGTTACGATGTTCGGACACACCATAACATTGTGGTGTTCCAGGTGGCGTGAGCTATGAAACTATTCCACATTGTTTTAATTGAAGACCAAACTCGTAACTCAAATATTCGTCTCCGTGATCAGATCGCAGAAACTTTATTTTTCTTGTTACGATGATTTTTTCCACTTCACTCTGAAATTCTTTAAACCTTTCAATTATTTCAGACTTATGTTTCATCAAGTAGATATCCCCATATCTGCTCAAATCATCTTGTGAAGGTCAGAAAATAATGATACCTGCTGTAAGCCTTTCATCGGACCACATACATCGGTATGTATGATTTCCAACAAATCTGTTGCTTGCTTCATTGTTCCGGAGAACGGCGTTTTAGTCATCTTGCCCATAAGGCATGGTTCGCAAGCATCAAGTGATTCATAATCAAGTGATTCCAAAATCCCATCAGCATGGAGTTTCTTCATGCGCTTTACACCAATATGACCTAAACGGCAGTGCCATAAATAAGTTGCACTATCATTATTAACTTTACATCTTTTGGTTTCAATATTATGAATATGTGTATCACTAAGATCGAGATCCAATGAACTATTTTCATTGGGTGTGTAACCATATAAAGTTTTATTCATGTAAACAGAACAACAATTTATTCTTTTACTTAAATGAATAACCGTATTACAATAAACATGATCAAATCATATTCATGCTCAACGCAAACACCAAATAACACTTATTTAGTTTCAACACTAATCCCGTAATTATAGGGAGTGTGCGATGATGATCATATCAATCTTGAAACCACTTCCAACACACATCGTCACTTCACCCTTAACTAGTCTCTGTTTATTCTGCAACTCCCGTTTCGAGTTACTAATCTTAGCAACTGAACTAGTATCAAATACTTAGGGTTTGCTATAAACACTAGTAAAGTACACATCAATAACATGTATATCAAATATACTTATGTTCACTTTGCCATCCTTCTTATCCGCCAATCACTTGGGGTGATTCCGTTTCCGGTGACCAGTCCCTTTGCAGTAGAAGCACTTAGTCTCAGGCTTAGGACCAGACTTGGGCTTCTTCACTTGAGCAGCAACTTGCTTGCCGTTCTTCTTGAAGTTCCCCTTCTTCCCTTTGCCCTTTTCTTGAAACTAGTGGTCTTATCAACCATCAACACTTGATGTTTTTCTTGATTTCTACCTTCATTGATTTCATCATCACGAAGAGCTTGGGAGTTGTTTCCGTTATCCCTTGCATATTATAGTTCATCACGAAGTTCTACTAACTTGGTGATGGTGACTAGAGAATTCTGTCAATCACTATCTTATCTGGAAGATTAACTCCCACTTGATTCAAGCGATTGTAGTACCCAGACAATCTGAGCACATGCTCACTAGTTGAGCGATTCTCCTCCATCTTTTAGCTATAGAACTTGTTGGAGACTTCATATCTCACAACTCGGGTATTTGCTTGAAATATTAACTTCAACTCCTGGAACATCTCATATGGTCCATGACGTTCAAAACGTCTTTGAAGTCCCGATTCTAAGCTGTTAAGCATGGTGCACTTAAACTATCAAGTAGTCATCATATTGAGCTAGCTAAACGTTCATAACGTTTGCATCTGCTCCTGCAATAGGTCTGTCACCTAGCGGTGCATCATGGACATAATTCTTCTGTGCAGCAATGAAGATAATCCTCAGATCACGGATCCAATCCGCATCATTGCTACTAACATCTTTCAACACAATTTTCTCTAGGAACATATCAAAATAAACACAGGGAAGCAACAACGCGAGCTATTGATCTATAATTTGCAAAATACTACCAGGACTAAGTTCATGATAAATTTAAGTTCAATTAATCATATTACTTAAGAACTCCCACTTAGACAGACATCCCTCTAATCCTCTAAGTGATCACGTGATCCAAATCAACTAAACCATGTCCGATCATCACGTGAGATGGAGTAGTTTCAATGGTGAACATCACTATGTTGATCATATCTACTATATGATTCACGCTCGACCTTTCGGTCTCCGTGTTCCGAGGCCATATCTGTATATGCTAGGCTCGTCAAGTATAACCTGAGTATTCTGCGTGCGCAACTGTTTTGCACCCGTTGTATTTGAACGTAGAGCCTATCACACCCGATCATCACGTGGTGTCTCAGCACGAAGAACTTTCGCAACGGTGCATACTCAGGGAGAACACTTCTTGATAATTTAGTGAGAGATCATCTTATAATGCTACCGTCAATCAAAGCAATATAAGATGCATAAAAAGATAAACATCACATGCAATCAATATAAGTGATATGATATGGCCATCATCATCTTGTGCTTGTGATCTCCATCTCCGAAGCACCGTCATGATCACCATCGTCACCGGCGCGACACCTTGATCTCCATCGTAGCATCATTGTCGTCTCGCCAATCTTATGCTTCCACGACTATCACTACCGTTTAGTAATAAAGTAAAGCATTACATCGCGATTGCATTGCATACAATAAAGCGACAACCATATGGCTCCTGCCAGTTGCCGATAACTTGGTTACAAAACATGATCATCTCATACAATAAAATTCAGCATCATGCCTTGACGATATCACATCACAACATGCCCTGCAAAAACAAGTTAGACGTCCTCTACTTTGTTGTTGCATGTTTTACGTGGCTGCTACGGGCTTAAGTAAGAACCAATCTCACCTACGCATCAATACCACAACGATAGTTTGTCAAATAGACTCCGTTTTAACCTTCGCAAGGACCGGGCGTAGCCATACTTGGTTCAACTAAAGTTGGAGAGGCAGTCGCCCGCAAGCCATCTCTATGCAAAGCATGTCGAGGGAACCGGTCTCGCGTAAGCGTACGCGTAAGGTTGGTCCGGGTCGTCTCATCCAACAATACCGCCGAACCAAAGTATGACATGCTGGTAGGCAGTATGACTTGTATCGTCCACAACTCACTTGTGTTCTACTCGTGCATATAACATCAACATAAATAACCTGGCTCGGATGCCACTGTAGGGGAACGTAGTAATTTCAAAAAATTTCCTACGCACACGCAAGATCATGTGATGCATAGCAACGAGGGGAGAGTATTGTCTACGTACCCAATGTAGACCGACTGCGGAAGCGATGACACAACGTAGAGGAAGTAGTCGTACGTCTTCTCGATCCAACCGATCAAGCACCGAAACTACGGCACCTCCGAGTTCGAGCACACGTTCAGCTCGATGACGATCCCCGGACTCCGATCCAGCAAAGTGTCGGGGAAGAGTTCCGTCAGCACGACGGCGTGGTGACGATCTTGATGAACTACAGCAGCAGGGCTTCGCCTAAACTCCGCTACAGTATTATCGAGGAATATGGTGGCTAGGGCCGCCGCACACGGCTAAGGAATAGATCACGTGGATCAACTTCTTGTTCCTTTGGTGCTAGCCCTGCCCCTCTATTTATATGTTGAGCCCCGGGGTCGAAACTTGGAGCAAAAGCCTCCTCAAAGTCGGTTTTTCCCGAAAGGCAAGAGTCCCACTCGGACTCCAGGACCAAACGCCACAATCCTTGGCGTCTGGCCCAGACGCCATGGGCCTCAGCGTCTGGCCCAGGGCCAGACGCCAGGGTCTCCGGCGTTTGGCCCCCTGGCCTCCGTAAAACTCCTTTTGCACCGACCTAAAGTCTCATGGGCTTGACCCCTTGGCCTAACCATATCATCCAATATATGAATCTTTACGTCTCGATCATTTCGAGACTCCTCGTCATGTCCCCGATCTCATCCGGGACTCCGAACTCCTTCGGTACATCAAAACATGTAAACTCATAATATAACTGTCATCGTAACCTTAAGCGTGCGGACCCTACGGGTTCGAGAACAATGTAGACATGACCGAGACACGTCTCCGGTCAATAACCACTAGCGGGACCTGGATGCCCATATTGGCTCCTACACATTCTACGAAGATCTTTATCGGTCAGACCGCATAACAACATACGTTGTTCCCTTTGTCATCGGTATGTTACTTGCCCGAGATTCGATCGTCGGTATCCAATACCTAGTTCAATCTCGTTACCGGCAAGTCTCTTTACTCGTTCTGTAATACATCATCTCACAACTAACATATTAGTTGTAATGCTTGCAAGGCTTATGTGATGTGTATTACCGAGAGGGCCCAGAGATACCTCTCCGACAATCGGAGTGACAAATCCTAATCTCGAAATACGCCAACCCAACATCGACCATTGGAGACACCTGTAGTACTCCTTTATAATCACCCAGTTACGTTGTGATGTTTGGTAGTACCCAAAGTGTTCCTCCGGTAAACGGGAGTTGCATAATCTCATAGTCATAGGAACATGTATAAGTTATGAAGAAAGCAATAGCAACATACTAAACGATCGGGTGCTAAGCTAATGGAATGGGTCATGTCAATCAGATCATTCTACTAATGATGTGACCTCGTTAATCAAATAACAACTCATTGTTCATGGTTAGGAAACATAACCATCTTTGATTAACGAGCTAGTCAAGTAGAGGCATACTAGTGACACTTTGTTTGTCTATATATTCACACATGTATTATGTTTCCGGTAAATACAATTCTAGCATGAATAATAAACATTTATCATGATTATAAGGAAATAAATAATAACTTTATTATTGCCTCTAGGGCATATTTCCTTCAGACAACCCACCTGGGCGCGCCTGGAGGGGGGGGGCACCCAGGTGGGTTGTGCCCACCCAGGTGCCCCTCTTCGGTGGTTCTTGGCTCCAGAAATTATCTTTATTTATATAAAAATTCCTGGCAAAGTTTCATTCCAATCCGAGAACTTTTATTTCTGCACAAAAAACAGCACCATGGCAGTTCTGTTGAAAATAGCATCAGTCCGGATTAGTTTCATTCAAATCATGCAAATTAGAGTCCAAAACAAGAGGAAAAGCGTGAGGAAAAGTAGATACGACAGAGACGTATCAACTCCCCCAAGCTTAAACATTTGCTTGTCCTCAAGCAATTTAGTTGATAAACTGAAAGTGTAAAAGAAAAACTTTTATGAACTCTTTTGCTCTTGTTTGCATAAATAAGCTTAAAAACACCCAGGTTTTCAGCCAAGATTATAACTAACCATGTCGGCAGTAACTCTTAAAAATTATATTAACTCATATCAATGTCATAATCAGCTAGCGAGCAATAATAAGATATCTCAAACAACAACACGTTGTCAAAACAACCATGATATAATATGACAATAGTGGTATCTCACTAGCCCTTTCTAAGACCGCAAAACATAAATGCAGAGCACCTCCAAAGTTCAAGCAGCGACTAAACATTGTAATTCATGGTAGAAAAGATCCAGACATGATGCACCTAACATTAGCTACACACAATGCATGGCATGACAACAATGCTCTCAGATCTGACGCTTATTAGAGAAAGTGATGACTCAACATAAAAGTAAATAGACAGTCCCTTCGCAGAGGGAAGCAGTGATTTATAGCGGTGCCAGAGCTCAAGTTTTTAAAACATAGGTAAATGAAAATTTGAGAAATGCACCCTTCTTATTTACTTCGCGACCATCAGTTATCAATATCTTCCATGCTAAACACATTAGTGGCGGTTCCCAGGCGATAAAGTAAAGGTTATTACTCCATAGGAGTTTTTGTTTGATTATTTGTAAGCTCTTTTCTTTTTGCAGTTTGGGATTGGTAATCCCTATTACCGCCCCTCTCGTGCAAGGACAAGTGAATAAACACTCGTCATGAGAATAACCCGCTTAGCATGGAAGATACTGACTACCTCCTATCGCTCTATGAACAATCCAGGCACACACAAAGGATAATTATTTGAAGTTTTTAGAGGTGGCACATGCAAATTTACTTACGACGGCAGGGTAATACCGCATATAGGTAGGTATGGTGGATCATCTGGAATAACTTGGGTTTTAGGATTTTGTTGCACAAGTAGTATTTCCGCTTAGTACAGGTGACGGCTAGCAATTAGGTTGGGAAGCGGCCAGCTAGAGAGAAACAACGGTCATGAACATGCATTATGCATAAGTAACATTGATACTAGCATGAGTAGGATATGAACACCATGAACATAAATATCATAGAGGCTATCAACTACATGCATGAACATGTGGCAAGTCAAGCCACTCGAACATTCAGAGGAGGATACCATATCATCATACTACATCACAATCATTTTAATGTGATGTTGACATCCAAGATAAATCATTATCCACTCCTAGCTACTTATGCATGGCATGAGAAACTATAATCTCTAATTGTCATTGCAAACATGTTTGATCACAATAGGCTGAATCATGGATACTAGGTTAAACATATTTACAAAAACAGAACAAGTCGAGTTCATACCCGTTTCTCTCTGCCACAACCAATTCATCAAATATCGTCATTATTGCCTTTCACTTGCACGACCGAACGATATGAAAATAATAATAGTGCAAGAGTTTCGTGGACTAAGCTGGAATCTGCAAACATTTTATTCAAAAGGAGAAGACAAGGTAATATGGGCTCTTTGTTAGATCAACAATAATGCATATGAGAGCCACTCAACATTTTCATCGTGGTCTTCTCCTCGGTATGACTCAACAGAAAGAAAATAAATTCAGAGAAACACACTAAAATGTTTTTGGAGTTTTTGGTTTTTCTTGAACGAGCAAATTAAAGAAAGAAAAACAAAAACGAGAAAAACTATTTACACGAGCAAGCTCCCAACAAGTAAAAGAAGAATAAGGAAATCTTTTTGAGTTTTCTTTTTAGATACTACAGCTAACTACACTAGAAAGAAAAATCATAAGAAGCAGGAAATAATTTTTTATTTTCTCAAAGTTTTTCAAACACACAAGAAGAAAGCGAGAAAATAAATTTAGCATGGATAATACAATGAAAGAGTGTGGACACCGACAACTAAAATAAAATGTGTGAACATGAATGTAATGTTGGCGGAAGTACGTACTCCCCCAAGCTTAGGATTTTGGCCTAACTTGGTAATCACCACTCGAAGAAGCCAAGGGGCCCTATGTTGAAGTGCTGGGGAGCGGGCACCTAAGGGTCCCACTCCTGAGGCTCCTCCTGTTAGGAAGTAGCATGCAATTACAAAAATTTCCTACGCTCACGCAAGATCTATCCTAGAGATGCATAGCAACGAGAGGGGGAGAGTGTGTCCATGTACCCTCGTAGACCGAAAGCAGAAGCATTTGACAACACGATTGATGTAGTCGAACTTCTTCTAGATCGACCAATCAAGCACCGGACACACGACACCTCCGAGTTCTTCACACGTTCAGCTCGATGACGTCCCTCGTCCTCTTGATCCAGCAAAGGTGTCGAGGAAGAAGATGAGTTCCTGTCAGCACAATGGCGTAGTGACGGTGATGGTGAAGTGATCCGTGCAGGGCTTTGTCTAAGCACTACGAAGATATGACCAGAGGCGTAAACCATGGAGGGGGGCGCCACATACGACTAACAATTGTTGGTGTGTGTTCTAGGCACCCCCTCCCCACGTATATATAGGTGGGAGGGGGAGGGGATCCGTGATGTCTACTACGCAACTTTATCCTTGTAGTCGTTGTTGGGCCTCCAAGTGCAGAGTTTTGTAGGACATCAACAATTTTCCCTCAAGTGGATGACCTAATGTTTATCAATCCGTGGGAGGTGTAGGGTGAAGATGGTCTCTCTCAAACAACCCTGCAACCAAATAACAAAGAGTCTCTTGTGTCCCCAACATACCCAATACAATGGTATATTGTATAGGTGCACTAGTTCGGCGAAGAGATGGTGATACAAGTGCAATATGGATGGTAGATAAAGGTTTTTGTAGTATGAAAATATAAAAATAGCAAGGTAACTACTAGTAAAAGTGTGCGAAAACAGTATTGCAATGCTTCGAAACAAGGCCTAGGGTTCATACTTTCACTAGTGCAAGTTCTCTCAACAATGATAACATAATTAGATCATATAACAATCCCTCAGCATGCAACAAAGAGTCACTCCAAAGTCACTAATAGCGGAGAAAAAACGAATAGATTATTGTAGGGTACGAAACCACCTCAAAGTTATTCCTTCAGATCGATCTATTGGGCTATTCCTATAAGTGTGACAAACATCCCTAGAGTTCTTACTAAAATAACACTTAAGACACACATCAACCAAAACCCTAATGTCACCTAGATACTCCAATATCACCACAAGTATCCGCGGGTTTGATTATACGATATGCATCACACAATCTCAGATTCATCCATTCGAACCAACACAAAGAACTTCAAAGAGTGCCCCAAAGTTTCTACCGAAGAGTCAAGACGAAAACGTGTGCCAACCCCTATGCATAAGTTCACAAGGTCACAGAACCCGCAAGTTGATCACCAAAACATACATCAAGTAGATCACGTGAATATCCCATTGTCACCATAGATAAGCACATGCAAGACATTCATCAAGTCTTCTTAAATCCTTAAAGACTCAATCCGATAAGATAACTTCAAAGGGAAAACTCAATCCATTACAAGAAGGTAGAGGGGGAGAAACATCATAAGATCCAACTATAATAGCATAGCTTGCGGTATATCAAGATCGTGCCATATCAAGAACACGAGAGAGAGAGAGAGAGAGAGAGAGAGATCAAACACATAGCTACTGGTACATACCCTCAGCCCCGAGGGTGAACTACTCCCTCCTCGTCATGGAGAGCGCCAGGATGATGAAGATGGCCATCGGTGATGATTTCCCCCTCCGGCAGGGTGCCGGAACAGGGTCCTGATTGGTTTTTGGTGGCAACAAAGGCTTGCGGCAGCGGGACTCCCGATCTAGGTTCTGTTCTGGAGGTTCGGGGATATATAAAAGGTGTTGGCATCGAGAACAAGTCAGGGGAGTCCACGAGGGGCCCACAGGGTCGGAGGGCATGCCAGGGGGGTAGGGCACGCCCTCGACCCTTATGGAGGCCTCGTGGCTCTTCTGGCCCAACTCTTTTGCTTCGAGGGCTTCTTCTGGTCCAAAAACAACCGTCATGGAGTTTCAGGTCAATTGGACTCCGTTTGATATTCCTTTTCTGCAAAACTCAAAAACAAGGAAAAAACAGAATCTGGCACTGGGCTCTAGGTTAATAGGTTAGTCCCAAAAATCATATAAAATATCATATAAATGCATTTAAAACATCCAAGATTGATAATATAATAGCATGGAACAATAAAAAGTTATAGATACGTTGGAGACGTATCAAACAGCCTTGGGGCGCCCCAAGTAGGAGGAATCCTACTTGGGGGCCTATTTCAATTCGCCCCCTTGCCATATTTTCCGCAAGGGAAAAGGAAGAGAGGGGAGAGGAAAGGAAGGGGAGGCCCATTGCCCCCCTTTCCTTCTCCCACTTGGCCGGCGGCCTAGGAAGGGTGCGCCAGCCCCTTATGGTCTGGTGTGCCCCTTCCCCTTTGGCCCATGTGGCCCATTAACCTCCCGCGGTGTCCGGTAACCCCTCCGGTAATCTGATAAATACCCGATACACTCCGGAACACTTCTGGTGTCCGGATGCTATCATCCTATATATTAATCTTTACCTCTCGACCATTTCAAGACTCCTCGTCATGTTCGTGATCTCATCCGGGACTCCGAACAACATTCGTTCACAAAATGATATAACTCATATAATACTAAATCGTCATCGAATGTTAAGCGTTCGGACCATACGGGTTCGAGAACTATGTAGACATGACCGAGACACCTCTCCAGTCAATAACCAACAACGGAACCTAGATGCTCATATTGGTTCCTACATATTCTACGAAGATCTTTATCGGTCGAACCGTAATGACAACATACGTTATTCCCTTTGTCATCGGTATGTTACTTGCCCAAGATTCGATCGCCGGTATCTTCATACGTAGTTCAATCTCGTTAATGGCAAGTCTCTTTACTCGTTACGTAATACATCATCCCGCAACTAACTCATTAGTCACTTTGCTTGCAAGTCTTCTTATGACGTGCATTACCGAGAGGGCCCATAGATACCTCTTCTATACTCGGAGTGACAAATCCTAATCTTGATCTATGCCAACCCAACAAACACCTTCGGAGATACCTGTAGAGCATCTTTGTAATCACCCAGTTACATTGTGACGTTTGATAACACACAGAGTATTCCTCCGGTGTCCAGGAGTTGCATAGTCTCATAGTCAAAGGAATATGTATATGACATGAAGAAAGCAATAGCAATAAAATGGAACAATCAATATGCTAAGCTAACGGATGGGCCTTGTCCATCACATCATTATCCTAATGATGTGATCTCGTTCATCAAATGACAACACATGTCTATGGTTAGGAAACTCAACCATCTTTGATTATCGAGCTAGTCTAGTAGAGGCTTACTAGGGACACAATGTTTTGTCTATGTATCCACACATGTATCAAGTTTTTGGTTAATACAATTCTAGCATGAATAATAAACCTTTATCATTATATAAGGAAATATAAAATAACAACTTTATTATTTCCTCTAGGGCATATTTCCTTCAGTCTCCCACTTGCACTAGAGTCAATAATATAGATTACATTGTAATGATTCTAACACCCATGGAGTCTTGGTGTTGATCATGTTTTGCTCGTGGAAGAGGCTTAGTCAGTGGGTCTGCAACATTTAGATCCATATGTATTTTGCAAATCTCTGTGTCTCCCTCCTTGATTTGATCACGGATGGAGTTGAAGCGTCTCTAGATGTGTTTGGTTCTTTTGTGAAATCTGGATTCCTTCGCTAAGGCAATTGCTCCAGTATTGTCACAAAAGATTTTCATTGGACCCGATGCACTAGGTATTACACCTAGATCGGATATGAACTCCTTCATCCAAACTCCTTCATTTGCTGCTTCTGAAGCAGCTATGTACTCCACTTCACACGTAGATCCCGCCATGACGCTCTGCTTGGAACTGCACCAACTGACAGCTCCACCATTCAATATAATACGTATCCGGTTTGTGACTTAGAGTCATCCGGATCAGTGTCAAAGCTAGCATCGACGTAACCATTTACGACGAGCTCTTTGTCACCTCCATAAACGAGAAACATATCCTTAGTCCTTTTCAAGTACTTCAGGATGTTCTTGACCGCTCTCCAGTGATCCACTCCTGGATTACTTTGGTACCTCACTGCTAAACTTATATCAAGGCACACATTGGGTCTGGTCACTACTGTAGGATGCTGCTAATGCGACACTATGATCAGAGACCCTTCGAGAAACTATGTGCGATGCAATAATCACAAACGGTGCTGTATGAAAACCGTCATAAATGTATAAAACGTTTGTGATGGCAGATGCATCAAACACGGTTCAGGTTTAGTTGCGTGTGCGATGAAGGGCATACGATTTAGTTCAATTAACTGTTTGCGATGAGGAGGAACAAAAGAAACAGGCAGCCAGATGAAGGCGTGTGTGATACGCAACATACGGTTCCCTTGGATGAACTGTTTTTGATTAGGCAACACAAAAGAAACGGTCTGTGATTAGGCAACAGAACAGAAACGGGTCAGCCAGATCAAAGTGTCTGTGATTGATGGCATACACTTCACATGGATGAACTGTTTGTGATTAGCCACAACAAACTGAAACAGATAGATAGATCAACGTGTGTGCGCTAGACGGGCACACACATTCTAATTAAAAGAACCGTGCACGATGGTGCTGACATTGCCTATTGCGGTGCACCCTATGGTGCAAACGCCACGTACGCGACTGAGAAGGCGTACGTGCCCACGTTACACCTTCCGGGAATAGTGCCGCACTTATAACCATCAGTAGATTTTGAGCACGCGTCTCGTCACATTCCAAATTGCAAACCTGTTCACACCGATCAAAACCTAAACGGTTTCCCACTTAGGAGCGTATTACTACGCGGTTATAAACACTACTACTCCAAGATGACTGCACATTCCTCCTCAACTTCTCATCCACAAAAAGTTAAAAACAAACAAGTCATTCATCATCGTTCCCTTGCGTCCACCATGGCCAGCGTGAGTTCTGGGTCGAGAGATTGCCACCAGGGAGAGGCGAGCCTGGAAGCGGGAGCACGAGAGATGTCCCGCCTTGCTGCGAAAGCAACCAACATGTCCCGCCGCACGGCCGTAGCAGCAGAGAGGTCCTGTCGCACCGCCGAAGCAGCACAGAGGACCCGCCGTGCCGTCGATGCAGCAGACTGGTCTGGCCATGCCACAGAAGCAGTAGAGATGTCCCGCCGCACCACGAATGCAGAAGAGATGTCCTCCCACGCCGCGGCGGCCTAGGAAATTGCCTCGCGGACAGGCGAGGACTCTTACAGGCGCATGCGTGCCCTCGTCCTCAGGCAGATGGATCAGATCTCCAGGTGGGAGATGTTGCAAGATGACCTACAAGCCTTGTTTGAACAGTCTACCGACGTCATCCGGCCACTAAATGAGAGCAATGCGAAGCTCTGGGCCGAGCGCGACCTGCTGAGGGCGAAGATCGTCGGAAGTGCGGAGCAGTAGGAGCAGACCACTGCCTTGTTGAAGAGGACCGGCGTCATCGTCGAGAAACTTATGGACGAGAATGCCATGCTGCGCATCAAGCGCAGAAGGCTAGTGGAGGAATCCGTGGATGCTCTCAACCAGCATCTTGAGGATAAGAAAGAGCTCGTTGCCGCTCGTCTCGGAGACTAGTTCCTGCTGTGGCTTCCTTCTTCTTTTTCCCTTGTGTATATCAGGCGTTGTCGCATGTGGCTTTTTTTAATTATGTTTATAAATATGTAAGACATTTATTATCTAATGTCATCGTCCTTATATTCATCATACTTGCTATAAGTTGCAGTCGATGCTATATAGGTCCGCCGGATCTTACATCAAGATCCATGCAAAACTTTCTTTTTAGATTTTCATTTTTCTCTCTTAAATCTCAGTCCAGTGAGACATACAGCCACACCTTAGAACAGGTGCTCGGGCGCCATTAATGGAGACGTTGGGAGGGAGGTGCGCGGAGGGTAGCGGGCAAAAGGGCACTCCTCCCGATGAGCACATGCAGGGGTCTGATCGCACGCCTCCCGTACTCAAATAGCTACCCCGCACGACACCTCCTAGCCAATAAAAAAAGGGGACGCGTGGCCGCACGTAATTGGTAATTCGAACGCCCATGATTTTAATAATACTTGCGTTTTTGATTTGTAACGGGACAACACTTGTTCCAAAATGACTTTGTTGATTGTTAATGTGTGCGCCTTCGCAAATCGGACAGAAAAATTACTACAACATGTTGGTGCCATGTCATGAGACCATGCCAAGTTTCATGATTTTCAGGCATGTTTTGGAATTACAGGAATTAAAAAACCAAGTTTCTCAATCTTTCCGGCCGAGCCACGATGCCCAGATGTTTGAATTTCACTCCGATCTCTTGCATGGGACCTAGAAATTCACCCAAGGACACGCATGTGATTTTTCAAACAACTTGGTGCACTGGAGCATGTGCTTGTAGTTCAAATTTGAATTATGCATATTAAATGCCCAAAAACTCAATTAATGTATAAAAAGGCCAAACAAACCCGGAATAATCTCAAAATTTAGCACGATACTTCTATTTGGTCTAATCTGGTTGTGTAAAAAAATTAATGCAGGAGAAGGCAGTATACGTATGTCGTTTCGCACACGGAGATGACACATTCCCTCTCGGAACCATGAGCCTTCTTGAGGGAAGCTCCGGTTTGCAAGAAGCTTACACCAAAGCTTGTCCCAGTTTGGCCAAAAAAATTACCGCAGCATGTTGGTGCCATGTCATGAGACCATGCCAAGTTTCATGATTTTCAGGCGTGTTTTGGAATTACAGGAATTAAAAAACCAAGTTTCTCAATCTTTCCAGCCAAGCCACGAAGCCCAGATGTTTGAATTTCAGTCCCATCTCTTGCATGAGGACCTAGAAATTCACCTAAGGACACACATGCGATTTTTCAAACAACTTTGGTGCACTGGAGCCTGTGCTTGTAGTTCAAATTTTGAATTATGCACATTAAATGCCTAGAAACTCAATTAATGTATAAAAAAGGCCAAACGAGCCCGGAATAATTCCAAAATTTAGCATGATACTCATTTGGTCTAATCTGGCTATGTAAAAAAATTAAGGAGGGAGAAGGCAGTGTATGTATGTCGTTTCGCACATGGAGGTGACACGTTCCCTCTCGGAACCAGGAGCCTTCTTGAGGGAAGCTCTGGTTTGCAAGAAGCTTACACCAAAGCTTGTCCCAGTTCGGCCAAAAACATTACCGCATCATGTTCGTGCCATGCCATGACACCATGCCAAGTTTCATGATTTTCAGGCGTGTTTTGGAATTACAGGAATTAAAAAACCAAGTTTCTCTATCTTTCTGGCCGAGCCACGACACCCAGATGTTTGAATTTCAGTCCCATCTCTTGCATGGGACCTAGAAATTCACCCAAGGACACACATGTGATTTTTCAAACAACTTTTGTTCACTGGAGCCTGTGCTTGTAGTTCAAATTTGAATTATGCATATTAAATGCCCAGAAACTCAATTAATGTATAAAAAAGGACAAACGAACCCAGAATAATTCCAAAATTGAGCACGGTACTTCTATTTGGTCTAATCTGGCTGTGTAAAAATATTAAGGTGGGAGAAGGCAGTGTACGTATGTCGTTTCGCACACGGAGGTGACACATTCCCTCTCGGAACCACGGGCCTTCTTGAGGGAAGTTCTGGTTTGCAAGAAGCCTACACCAAAACTTGTCCCAATACGACCAAAAAAATTACCGCACCATGTTGGTGCCATGTCATGACACCATGCCAAGTTTCATGATTTTCACGCGTGTTTTGGAATTAAGGGAAAAACTAAGTTTTTGAATCTTTCCGGCCGAGCCACGACGCCCAGATGTTTGAATTTCACTCCCATCTCTTGCATGGGACCTAGAAATTTACCCAAGGACACACATGTGATTTTTCAAACAACTTTGGTGCACTGGAGCACATGCTTGTAGTTCAAATTTGAATTCTACATATTAAATGCGCAGAAACTTAATTAATGTATAAAAAAGGCCAAACGAAGACGTGCTAATTCCAAAATTTAGCACGATACTTCTATTTGGTCTAATCTGCCTATGTAGAAAAATTAAGGCGGGAGAAGGCAGTGTGCGTATGTCATTTTGCACACGGAGGTGACACGTTCCCTCTCGGAACCAGGAGCCTTCTTGAGGGAAGCTCCGGTTTGCAACAAGCTTACACCAAAGCTTGTCCCAATTTGGCCAAAAAAATACTGCAACATGCTGGTGCCATGTCATGACACCATGCCAAGTTTTATGTTTTTCAGCCGTGTTTTGGATTTACATGAATTAAAAAACCAAGTTTCTCAATCATTCCGGCCAAGCCACAACACCCAGATGTTTGAATTTTATTCCCATTTCTTGCATGGGACCTATAAATTCACCCAAAGACACACATGTGATTTTTCAGCAAACTTTGGTGCATTGGAGGATGTGCTTGTAGTTCAAATTTGAATTATGCACACTAAATGCCCAGAAACTCAATTAATGCATAAAAAATGCCAAACGAACCTGGAATAATTCCAAATTTAAACACGACACTCATGTACTAGTTGCATATTCACTGTACGTAAATGTTCTAGCAATTCAAACACCATCCTTTCCCTCCGTAACACCATTTTGTTTGTCAAAACATAATCAAAAAATCAGGTATACCGCAAACAATTTACTAGAAAGAATCGTGTGGGATGCGATATAAAATATCTTGGCGTACCGTCTTGTCTGGCTTACGCAGGAAGCTTCGTCGTCTATAGTCCACCGCCCCTGCTTGAACCACACTTGCGCGCCAGTTTCTCGCGGCACAGAGCAATTTTTTCTGGCCACCGCGGAGATATCTATCTCCTCGCCCCCTCCCTCCTACCAAAAGCCACATTTCCACTGTTCCTCCTTGCTTTCCAAGTTCAAACCTTCACTGTTGCTTACTGGAAGCTCAGCCTCCTCGCCGGCGACCCTTCTTCTTGCAGTGCCGCCTCCTCGCCGACTACCCTTCTTCTTGCAGCGGCGCCTCCTCGCCCGCGACCCTTCTTCTTGCATCGCCGCCTCCTTGCCGGCGACCCCTTCTTCTTGCTGCGCGGCCTCCTCGCCGCCGACCCTTCTTCTTGCTGTGTGGCCTCATCGATATGGTTAGGTAATCCACACCCCACCCACACCATCTTCTTCTTTTCTCGTCCCACATGCCCCGACTGACGGAGTGGCACCTTCCACCGAAATCACTGCCCCCTCCTCCAATTAAGCGCTGCCCACATCCATTTACACGCAGTATAACATGGAGCTGAGTAGCATGCGGCCGCATGCATGAACAAGGTCGATATGGCTGACATGCGTGTCGACCGCCAGATCTTGGAGGAGCACCTCATCTTCGAGGCCACCGTCGACACTTCCGCGTGGTTGTCTACTTTAAAATACAGTTCGTGATGTTTTCTCGAGGCCACCGCCAGTGCCTTCTAGTGATTTGTCCTCTATAATGTTAATATGCAATCTGATGTTCAGTTAACAGTTTGGTCCTCTGAAATGTAATGTTCAGTTAACACTTTGGTCCAACAATTGCTACATTTCGTAGTACTATTCTCAAGCATTCTTTGTTTTGTTAACTGTCCTATCTTCTAGTACATGTTTCTATTTTGCAATGTCATGCTCAGTTAATTATTTTGGTTAATTTGGTCTGTTGTCCATTTAACTGTTTGGTTCAGTTCTGCAATTTGATTTTCATTTGTTGTGGGTACAATTTTGTATTGTTATGCATGTGACACCAATCGAATTTGGCTGTACTCAATACATAGTCAACTGATAGTATGGAAACTCTCAGTTAACCTGATCAAGATCTTCCTTATGTGTGTTGCAGGGAAACAATGGGAGACACTGTGGTTTACCATCGAGGTTTGTTCAAGCAGGGTCCTTTGGCTAATAGCACATTATTGTGCAGTTGCAGGAATCATTCTAATATTTAGGTTTCTTACAATTTGGTCTTGCACATGTAGGTCCTGCTGTCAGAGGCTTAGACCCACTGTTCGACCCATTTTGCATATGGCGAAATGAGATGTCCATGAATACAGTCAAGTCAAGAAACTCAGAGAGATTGTTAGGATGAAGAAACTTGCGACAAATAATAGCAAGATCTTTGTTTGCACAATGAAGAAGACATCAGTCAACTATAGGATGGTACCAACTCTTTTACCTTGTTTTTACCCCTTGCGCCATTTCAAAATTTACAACAGCGATTTATGCATAGCTTTGTTTTCAGTACTTTTCAAAGCATTTCACCGATGATTACCTCTCAAACCACCTGCATGGTCAAGAGGTGAGGAAGGTATTCATTCAACACCCACGGTACAATGTTGAAGTCTTGCTGAAGGGGACGGAGGTTGGGCGGGCAATTATCCATAGCCACTGGCCTAAAGTTGCAAGGACATTCAACATCACTGAAGGCTCAATATTTGCCTTCTGCTTCTGTAGTTTCCCAGATGAGATTCATCTCTCTATTTACCATGTATGATGCTACTTTCCAAAGGTTTTTGATGCTGCATGTGAAACTTGGTGCTGTTGTGTAATGGCGTAACTGAGTGCCGAAGCTATCTGATGTAATTCGATTATGAAATCCTGGTTGCTTTTATACGGATATGAAATATCTGGCGTGTTTTATAAGAAATATTAGTTTGATTAGTACATGGATTATCAATAATAGGCTAATTACCCTTCTTATTGGGGTTTTCTATTGCAAACGGTTACTCACACAACATGTGGGCGATGAACTCAAACAACCCACACGGTTTATAGAAAGTAGGCGTGTTCGATCAACTAACAATCACACATGGCTTCCGGCAGCGAACTGTTTGCGTTAGGCCACCTTGCACAAACGTTTCTACACAAAGAACTGTGTGGGATGTACATACCTACGGAAATGATTTTCTGGGATTCACCGTGTGGGATGTACATACCTACGGAAATGATTTCTGGGATTCACCGTGTGGGATGTACGTACCTACGGAAATGATTTCTAGGATTCACCGTGTGGGATGTACATACCTACGGAAATGATTTCTGGGATTCACCGTGTGGGATGTACATACCTACAAAAATGATTTCTGAGATTCATCGTGTGGGATGTACATACCTACGGAAATGATTGGGTTTTGATGCCTCGCACGATCGCACACGGCCCCAGCCTGGGTCCCAGGAGGGCCTATCCCCGACGATTTCTGGGTCGTGTGAGAAGGACACCCTATCGCACACACTCACTTGGCGACGGTTCCAAATGTCGTCACGGAAAGGGGTTTTAAATCGTTTGTTTAGGACATCGCTGTACCAGTGGGTACACAACATAGCATACATGATAGAACCTATGGCTGAGGCATAGGGAATTACTTTCATTTTCTCTCTATCTTCTGTAGTGGTCGGGCATTGACTCTGACTCAACTTCACACCTTGTAACACAAGCAAGAACCCTTTCTTTGACCGATCCATTTTGAACTTCTTCAAAACTTTATCAAGGTATGTGCTTTGTGAAAGTCCAATTAAGCGTCTTGATCTACCTCTATAGATATTGATGCCCAATATATAAGCAGCTTCACCGAGGTCTTTCATTGAAAAACTTTTATTCATGTATCCTTTTATGCTATCCAGAAATTCTACATCATTTCCAATCAACAATATGTCATTGATGCGGCTTGAAGCTACGTGAGTATTTCCCCAAAGAGGAAGGGATGATGCAACACAACGACGGTAGGTATTTCCCTCAGTGATGAAACCAAGGTTATCGAACCAGTAGGAGAACCAAGCAACAATGCATAAACGACACCTGCACACAAATAACAAATACTCGCAACCTGACGTATTAAAGAGATTGTCAATCCCTTTCGGGTAATGGCGCCAGAAATTGGCAAACGGACGTGAATAAATTGTAGTAGATTGATAGATCGAATGCCAAATAAAATAAATAAGAATAAATTGCAGCAAGGTATTTTTGTATTTTTGGTTTAATAGATCTGAAAATAAAAGCAAAGGAAAATAGATCGCAAAGGCAAATAATATGAGAAAGAGACCCGGGGCCCGTAGGTTTCACTAGTGGCTTCTCTCGAGAAAAATAGCAAACGATGGGTATACAAATTACTGTTGGGTAATTGTTAGAACTTCAAATAATCATGACGATATCCAGGAAATGATCATTATATACGCATCACGTCCAAGATTAGTAGACCAACTCCTGCCTACATCTACTACTATTACTCCACACATCGACCGCTATCCAGCATGCATCTAGTGTATTAAGTTCATGGATAAACGGAGTACGCAATAAGAACGATGACATGATGTAGACAAGATCTATTTATGTAGAAATAGAACCCATCGTTTTATCCTTAGTAGCAACGATACATACGTGTCGGTTCCCCTTCTGTCACTGGGATCAAGCACCATAAGATCGAACCCACTACAAAGCACCTCTTCCCATTGCAAGATAAATAGATCAAGTTGGCCAAACAAAACCCAAATATTGGAGAAGAAATACGAGGCTATAAGCAATCATGCATATAAGATATCAAAGAAACTCAAATAACTTTCATAGATAAAATGAGATAGATCTAATCATAAACTCAAAGTTCATCCGATCCCAACAAACACAACGCAAAAAGAGTTACATCATATGGATCTCCAAGAGACCATTGTATTGAGATTCAAACGAGAGAGAGGAAGCCATATATCTACTAACTACGGACCTGAAGGTCTACAAATAACTACTCACGCATCATCGAAGAGCCACCAATGGAAGTGGTGAACCCCTCCGTGATGGTGTCTAGATTGGATCTGGTGGTTCTGGACTCTACGGCAGCTAGAATTGATTTTCGTTGACTCCCCTAGTGTTCCTGGAATATTGGGGTATTTATAGAGCAAAGAGGCGGTCCGGGGGGCACCCGAGGTGGGCACCAGGCGCGCCCTGGTGGGTTGTGCTCCCCTCGGAGCACCCCCAGACGCTTCTCCGGCCCATTGGGTGTCTTCTGGTCCAAAAAAATCCACAAAAAGTTTCACTGCGTTTGGACTCCGTTTGATATTGATTACCTGTGATGTAAAAAACATGCAAAAAATGGCAACTGGCACTTGGCACTATGTCAATAGGTTAGTACCAAAGAATGATATAAAATGATTATAAAACATCCAAGAATGATAATATAACAACATGGAACAATAAAAACTATAGATACATTGGAGACATATCAGCATCCCAAGCTTAATTCCTGCTCGTCCTCGAGAAGGTAAATGATAAAAATAGAATTTTTGATGTGGAATGCTGCCTAACATGTCATCTCATATTATTTTCTTTATAGCATGGACATTTGGACTTCTATATATTTCAAAGCAATAGTCTAGTTTCGATATGATAACTTAAATACTCAAGCATACCAACAAGAAACCATGCATTTCAAAATATCAACGCTGAAATAAGCTATCCCTAGCCCATCATGCTCAATCATTGATCCATTCATGAAACACACTCACGTATTAACTACACCCAATGCTCAAGTACGATCATAGTGCCTCCTAGTTGGTGCTTTTATAGGAGAAGATGGAGACTCAAATTCAAAAATAAAAATTGCATAAAGTAAAAGAAAGGCCCTTCGCAAAGGGAAGTAGGTATTTGTAGAGGTGCCAGAGCTCAAAGCGAAAATTGAGAGATAATTTTCTTGAGAGGCAGACTTTTCCCACCAATGAAAATGACTTAGAGTTCCCAACACTTTCCATGCTAGATATATCATAGGCGGTTCCCAAACAGAAATTAAAGTTTATTCCTTTTTCCACCATACTTTCACTTTCCATGGCTAACCGTATCCATGGGTGCCTTCCATACCAACACTTTCTAAGGAATTTATTATTTGACAACATAAAGTAAATTTATTTTTCATTTCGAGACTGGGCATCCCTAATACCTTTGCCTTACTCTCATGCAATTACAAGTGAATAAACACTCATCGTGAGAATAACACATCTAGCATGGAAAATATTAGCCACCCCTCACCGCCTTGCGAGCGGTATGAGCACATAAAAGAGAAATTTATTTTGAATATTAGAGATGGCACATACAAATTTGCTTAGAACGGAAAAAGAATTCCGCATATAGGTAGATATAGTGGACTCATGTGGCAAAATTGGTTTAAAGGATTTTGGAAGCACAAGTAGTGATCATACTTAGTGCAAAATGAAGGCTAGCAAAAGATTGAGAAGCGACCAACCAAGAAACGAATAATCTCATAAGCGAGCATTAAGCATAATTAACACCGAATAATGCACCACAAGTAGGATATAATTTCATTGCATGACTATTGACTTTTGTGCTTGCATAGGGAATCACAAACCTTAACACCAATATACTTACTAAGCATAATTACTCATCAACATGACTCACATATCACATCATCATATCTCAATAATATTACTAAGAATCAAGTTTATTTTGTCCAATGATCTTCATGAAAGTTTTTATTATATCCTTCTTGGATATCTATCACTTTGGGACTATTTTTCATGTGTTGCTTTTGATAATCTCAAACAAATATAAGTGAAGATCATGAGAATAATATTTCTTTCTCTCAAATTAATTTAAGTGAAGCAAGAGAGAGTTTGTTGAAAATTTTACTAACTCTCAAATAAATCTAAGCGAAGAAAGGGAGCATTTCTTAAAAAATACTAAAGCACACCGTGCTCAAAAAGATATAAGTGAAGCACTAGAGCAAATCCATAGCTCATAATTTTTTTAAGTGAAGCATAGAGAGCAATTCTAGCAAGTCATGGCACAATTTTGGCTCTCTCAAACACCTGTGTCCAGCAAGGAATCACTACTTAAAACACAAAATAGAACAAGCAAAGACTCATATCACACAAGACTCTCCAAGCAAAACACATAGTATGTGATGAATAAAAATATAGCTTCGAGTAAAATACCGTTGGTTGTTAGAAGAAAGAGGAGATGCCACTCGGGGGCATCCCCAAGCTTAGTTGATTGCTTCTCTTTGGATAATAGCGAGGGATGCCGGGGCATCCCCAATCTAGGATCTTCTTACTCCTTATTCCTTCATCCATCGTAAGATAACCCAAAACTTGAAAACTTCAATCACACAAAACTCAACAAAGCCTCTGTGAGATCCGTTAGTATAAGAAAGCAAGTCACTACCATAAGTACTGTAGTAAACCAATTCATATTTTTTCTTGCATTATATCTATTGTATTCCAACTTTTCTATGGCAAAAACTCATCAAAGAAAACCATAGAATCATCAAAACAAGCACACAACACAAAGAAAACAGAATCTATCAAAAACAGAACGGTATGTAGAAATCTGAATATTTCGAATACTTTTGTAACTCCAAAAACTATGAAAAATTAGGAAGCCCTGGGAAATTTGTTTATTAATCTTCTTCAAAAAGAATTGGTATTTTATCGCTCTCTGGTTAGAAATGAGAATTGTTTTTGTGAGCACAAAAGTTTCTGTTTTTTAGCAAGATCAAACAACTATCACCCAAGAAGATCCTAAATGCTTTACTTGGCACAAACACTAATTAAAACACAAAAAACACAATCATAATAGTAGCATAATTGTGCTAACTCTCAAGAACAGGAAGCAAAAAAGCAAAAAGAAAATTTATTCATTGGGTTGCCTCCCAACGAGCGATATAGTTTTACGCCCTTAGCTAGACATAAAGCAAAGGATCTAAGTTTTGTCATCTTTGTTTCGAGATCCATAAGATGCCCTCATGATTGATTCATATGGTGGCCTGATTCTTGTTCTAGGGAAATGTTCCGTACCCTTCCTTAGTGGAAATTGGAACTTAATATTGCTTTCTTTCATATCAATCACGGCACCGATAGTGTGTAAAAACGGTCTACCAAGAATAATTGGACAAGATGAATTGCAATCAATATCAAGAACAATAAAATCTATGGGCAGATAATTCCTATTTGCAAGAATAAGAACATCATTAGTTCTTCCCATAGGATTTTTACTAGCAAACATGCCCGTGTGTTACACCGGGTATAAAATAAATAAATGTATGCTTCAAAACCTGTAAACAATTCACCACTTAAAATAACTTTGCATGTTGGAATGTCCAGCAAAATTTGAAAATAGTGAGAGCAGGAGTAGTTGGGTACCCGTCACACCTTAAACTAACATTTGCTAATCTGAACATTTCCATCTCTCCGCAATGATGACAATCAGATATACCTGTCATGAGGAGTTAACATCTACATTGCTAAATAGAAAAATGAAGGATTATGTTGATCGTGAGCTGAAAATACAAGCAATCGTGTGCATGCGCGCTAAATCAGGTACACACAGAGAGTACTCGCCAGAGACATAGATTGTTGTGCTTCAAAATCGTAGTCTAGTTGTTGGTCCCTTGTAAGCCATATTTCCTTGAAACGGTATCTCCATCATATTTATTGAAACAAAAGTGAAAAGACTTGAAGCTCCCTTACTGAATTATTAAGGACCCAATGTGAGAAACCGAAATCACTTACTGCTCAATATTTATATAAACAATCAACGTTGAGAAAATCAAAAGATTAACACACAGGGAAAAATCTATGTTTTCTTATTTAAAAAATCTACAGTTCTGGTTACACGTAAAATTTCTATCCACTAAAACTCACCATCAATAATTTATAAAAAATTCCCCTAAACAATAATTTATGAAAAATAAGGATAGGAATCGTCCACAGTAGAAGAGATTCCACCTGCCATCCATCAGAGGCATGGACATGACGATCCTGCATTGCATCAGTAGATCATGAGAGAAATTAAAAAAATAGATGTCATGTGGTTTTAGTTCATGCATATGTTTCTGGCTAACCGTAAGAATCAGTCAAGCAAGCTTCCTGTGCAGTTCGTGCATGTATTTTCAGCTAGCGGCAAAAATCAATCAAGCAAGTTTCCCGTTGTTGCAGATCTCACCACATCAATCAAGTTTCTATAGCCTTGTTGTACGCACATGTGGCCGTGGTCGACAACAGTGATGAGGAAACTCACCAAGCCAACACTTCCGCGAGTAGCATCAGCAGTTCCACGTATTGCACCAGCACCGTTAGCGCTATCTACTAACCATGCATTGCTACATGGAAAACGCTAGTTGTAACCAAGGTTTTGGTTACCGGTCGAAATTTCAAAATTTCCCATGGTTACCACATATTTTCGTGCCCCTCGGTAAATCTTCATAACGAGCAAAAATACCATTTTTTTTTTGAAATTTTTGAATTTAAACACTTGATTTACAGTAAAGAACATATGATCTAATTAATGCCGTGAGAGTTGGTTCTGGCGTGTTGGTAACAACCTAGTTCCTGTTTTGAGAGGTCTCTTGGTTCGAATATTCGTTCATTCACTTATTTGAATTCAAAATTCAACTATAAAATTCACTTGAAATATTCTCAGTATTTTTCGGTAACCATGGTAATCATATTTACCAGCCCCCCTCGGTAAATTGCCTCATTCGGTAACCAACACCTTGGTTGTAACAAACCAGGGTTGACCTGCATCCAGACGATGGAACACAACAACATTCGAATGGTGCTGCTCGGCGGCGAGGAGGTTGCATCTTCCACGTCTTCGAATGACATCCACCAGCGCTGGGGACTTCTGATGGCAAACTCGGCTGCTTATTGTATAGTACATGTCATTTTCCGTAATCATATGCTAGATATTCATATGCATGAAGAATCATTTGGTAATGATAGCCACGGATCAATATTTTCTCACTTTTCAGCCTCAAGCCCATCTGACTTGTGAAACAGTCTTTTCTCCTAGCTCTTAGCATATAGGGTACATCAGCCTTTCATGCAATTTCACAAATCCCAAAGGCATACAAATGCAATTTCACAAATAGAATCTAATGGAGGTCGATGTTCACAGGTCAACCCTAGGTTATGCGCCTCATAATGGTTAAATAGTGCAAGGTGGAAGACTCATCGTGAGAAAATGAAAGAGAAGGCGGAGGAAGAAATCATATACACAAAGCTTCAGAAACCAGGGTACCTCTTGTACCAAGTTCGCTATGACAGGACTTGCTCACATCTCATTCATCACGGGGTTGTGTCAGTGTCCCTCTAGTGCCCAATTTACCAATTCTCTCCATGTTTGCAATTAATTTAGACCAAGTATTTTGCTCATGAGTTAAGCAAATTCAGATTGGTCTAATTTTGGATCACATGGTGTGCACATTGTACTATTGTAGTATCTCAGCTCTTGAGGCCAACAATACAGATACAATGAAGCTGTTTGCATGTGTTATCTTCACCTAAACAACTAGCAATTTAGACACAAAGAAGCAATTCAGAAAATTCAGACCCAAAGAAGAAGTTCAGCAGTTTAGTAAACTGAATAATTCTTACACCGTTCAACAATTCAGCAAACTCAGACCTTCAGCGGTTTAGTAAACTGAATAATTATTAGACCATTCAGAAAAACTAAGATCTTTGAGCACTATGCCATTTAATCTAGCAATCCATTTGAAATGTACAAGCATGTGCAATAATCACTGCTATTCACTTCCTCTTGTAAGAAATCAAATTGAAGCATGAGACCATTAGGAAGAAAAGCACACATATTAGGCACCGATGGGAAAGCTTAGCAAGAAATCTCGACTGCTCTTATTCTCTTGACTTGATCAGCACATCGGAAGGAGTTGGAGGAGGCACAATGCCCCATCTTACCATGAACCACTTGAATGACAAATGCGCAAAAAACACCTTGATGGCTTGTCCTTTGTGAGTGTTGATTAATTTTGCAGCCCGATCGTAAATGCATGAAACTCATGCACATTTACCGTAGCTAGCTCTGGTTCAAGGAGTGATCTGGTTAACCAATTTCCTAGCAAAAGTAACACACAATGGTATACAGCTAGCACAATAAAAATAAACAAAAAGAACGAATTGCAATTAACACGCCCCATAGGCGATCGTCCATGCGTCATGGAGATCGCGGGCGAGTGAAAGCCAAAGCCAGATTGAGACCTAAAAAACCTGCAGGCACGGGAGGGGAATCCAGGAGAGGGAAAAGGAAGATGGGGGAAGGAAGGAGTAGAGAGAAGAGAGGAGGTACCGGGCGGTTCAGCGGCGAACCCTGCTGCAGAGGGTAGCGCATGAGGGACAGCCGACAGATATAGGCTATGTCCGGAGTGCAAGAGATTGGTGACGGTCTGACGAGAGGGGCGCAGCCGATCCTTTGTGCACCTTGCTAGTCCGGCGACAGGCTAATAAGGTGTCGTCGTACGCGTCGAGGATACCGACAGGTTCTGTCCGACCAGATCTCGCCGCCGATGGGGAGGAGTGGCTCGACAGCGAGGCCCCAAGCGCATGAACACAGATCCAGCGCCCCAGCGTCAGTGGCTGGCCGGCGAAGGCGCCACCCCCGCGAGCCACTGAAGCCATGCCCACTGGCCACCGTCTCCATCCATTCGGTCAGCGCCCCACCTGCCATCGTCGCGGCTCCCTCGTCCACGTGCCACTCCTCTCAGCGACTGACCCTTCCATTGACCATATTCGCCACCACCTCTAGCAGCCGTCCGTGTGAGACGACCGTATCATCGCTCATGCAGCCGACGCACACTGGGAGCGGCTCTAGCGAGAAGATGTCGAGCGCCGGTGAGTCTGCTTCATAGGTTGAGGGAGATGACGATCTTCATGCTGCCGGTGGTCCTACTCCCTTGCGGCGTTGAGTCCATGGTCTCCATGCCAACATTTCCCTGTGGCTCCGAATCCCGCACCTTGCACCCATGATTTCTTTGGCTTTCATCAGATTTCTATCTAAACTCGCGAATCCTTTAATCTGTGTGGATTTATGGATAAATCGGGCATAAACCGTGTTGGATTAGTTTCCAGTTTCGTTGGCAAAGATCGCTACGAACTCTATGACAATTTTGCCACCAATCGATGTAAGAGGACGGGAGACATGACGGTTGGCATACATTGAGGTTTTGTTTCTGTGCGTTCGCTTCCAGTTTTTTTATAATCCCTCTTTTAATCTTATCCGTCAATCTTTGTCATTTACATAAAATCAATGCATATAAAAGGGTGACGTATGGAGAACTATGAAAGTCTTCGTCCTTTAATATTAGGTAGAGAATAGTAGAATCCACCAAGTGCAAATTTATAGAACATTCTTCAATATCGGTAAGACCAAGCACATCACATAAAGATTTCGGAATTGTAAAAACGCTAGCACCCAAGTCACACAAAGCAAAACACTCAAATTTTTTAATCTTGACTTTGATAGTAGGTTCCCGTTCATCATGCAATTTTCTAGGAATTGAGACTTCTAATTCCAACTTCTCTTCTAAAGGTTTCATCATAGCATCAACAATATGTTTAGTAAAAGCTTTATTTTGTTCATAAGCATGGGGTAAATTTATGATGGATTGCAACAAATAAATACAATCAATCAAAGAGCAACTATCATAATTAAAGTCTTTGTAATCCAAAAGAGTGGGCACATCACTAGTTAAAGTTTTGACCTCTTCAAACCCACTTTTATCAATTTTCTCAACAATATTTTCACCCTCCGAATTATCGGGACGCCTTCTAGCTAAAGTTGACTCTTCTCTAGTCCCTTTTTCATTAATATTACTTTACTAAACAAGGAATCAATAGAAGAAACACCAATCATTTTAAGATCTTCATCACTTTTACGAAAGTAATCACTAGAAAACGCTTTTTCTAAAAATTCTCTTTTAGCTCTAAGCATAGCGGTTCTTTTCTTACTTTCATCCATAGAAACATAAAGAGCTTTAATTCATTCTTCTACCTTAGGCACAAAAATTTTCATCTTGAGATTTTCTACATCATGAGAAATTCTATCAACACTTCTAGAGAAATCATCAATCTTATTCAACTTTTCTTCTATGATAGTGTTGAAAACTTTTTGTGTGTTGATAAATTATTTAATATTGTTCTCAATATCAGAGGTGTTCCTATTATTATACGAAGGATTTTCATAGGAATTACCATAATTATTAGAGGAATTACTAGGAAAAGGCATAGGATTAAAATTACCTCTATAAGCATTGTTATTGAAATTATTTCACAAGATAAAATTCACATCTATATATCACTAGTTTGCTCAATCAAAGTGGACAAAGGCATATCATTGAAATTAATAGGATCACTTTTACTAGCAACCAATTTCATAAGAGCATCAACTTTTTCACTCAAATAAGAAATTTCTTTAACCGAATTAACTTTTTTACTAGTAGGAGCTCTTTCGATATGCCATTGTGAATAATTTTCCATGATATTATCAAGAAATTTGGTGGATTCACCCAAAGTAGTTTCCATAAAAGTACCATCCGTGGCGGAATCTAAAAGATTACGAGAAACAAAATTCAAACCCGCATAAAAAATTTGTATGATCATCCAAAGATTTAACCCATGAGTTGGGCAATTCCTTAGCAACATTTTCATCCTTTCGCAAGATTGTGCAACATGCTCATGTTCAAGTTTCTTGAAATTCATGATCTGGGTTCTAAGGGAAATAATTTTTGCGGGCAGAAAATACTTAGTGATAAAAGCATCTTTGCACTTATTCCAAGAATCAATACTATTGTGAGGCAAAGAATAAAACCAATTTTTTGCAGAATCACGCAAAGAAAATGGAAATAATTTCATATTCACAACATCATTGTCCACATCTTTTTTGTTTTGCATATCGCATAATTGCATGAAGGTATTAAGATGGGATGCGACATCCTCATTAGGAGTACCGGAAAACTGATCTTTCATGACAAGGTTCAGCAAAGCAGTATTAATATCACAAGACTCTGCACTAGTGGCGGGAGGAGCAATCAAAGTGCCAATAAAATCATTGTTGTTGGCATTTGAGAAATCACACAACTTGATGTTCTCTTGAGTCATATGACTACACAACAAGATTGCACTCAAAAACAGATCTGGCAAGAAAACGTCAAACAAAAAAGAGGGCGAATAAGATGGATTTTTTTGTGGAGTGGGGGAGAGGAAAACGAGAGGAAAATGGAAAATCATGCAAATTGTGAGGAGATGATATTTGTGATTAGGAACCTGGTATATGTTGAAGATCCTCCCCGGCAACGGCACCAGAAATTTCTTTTGATGCGGCTTGAAGCTACATCGGTATTTCCCCAAAGAGAAGGGATGATGCAGCACATCGAAGGTAGGTATTTACCTCAGTGATGAAACCAAGGTTATCGAACCAGTAGAAGAACCAAGCAACAATACGTAAATGATACCTGCACATAAATAACAAATACGCACAACCCGACGTATTAAAGGGGTTGTCAATCCCTTTCCGGTAATGGCGCCAGAAATTGGCAAACGAACGTGAATAAATTATAGTAGATTGATATATCGAATGCCAAATAAAATAAATAAGAATAAATTGCAGCAAGTATTTTTGTATTTTGGTTTAATAGATATGAAAATAAAAGTAAATGAAAATAGATTGCAGAGGCAAATAATATGAGAAAGAGACCCGGGGGCCGTAGGTTTCACTAGTGGCTTCTCTCGAGAAAAATAGCAAACGGTGGCTGAACAAATTACTGTTGGGCAATTGATAGAACTTCAAATAATCATGATATCCAGGCAATGATCATTATATAGGCATCACATACAAGATTAGTAGACCGACTCCTGCCTGCATCTACTACTATTACTCCACACATCGACCGCTATCCAGCATGCATCTAGTGTATTAAGTTCATGGAGAAATGGAGTAATGCAATAAGAATGATGACATGATGTAGACAAGATCTATTCATGTAGAAATAGACCCCATTGTTTTATCCTTGGTAGCAACGATACGTATGTGTCGGTTCCCCTTCTGTCACTGGGATCAAGCACCGTAACATCGAACCCACTACAAAGTACCTCTTCCCATTGCAAGATAAATATATCAAGTTGGCAAAAAACCCAAATATCAGAGAAGAAATACGAGGCTATAAGAAATCATGCATATAAGACATCAAAGAAACTCCAATAACGTACATGGATAAAAAGAGATAGATCTGATCATAAACTCAAAGTTCATCCGATCCCAACAAACACACCGCAAAAGGAGTTACATCATATGGATATCCAAGAGACCATTGTATTGAGAATCAAACAAGAGAGATGAAGCCATCTAGCTACTAACTACGGACCCAAATGTCTACAAAGAACTACTCATGCAACATCGGAGATGCACCAATGGAAGTGGTGAACCCCTTCATGATGGTGTCTAGATTGGATATGGTGATTCTGGACTCTGCGGCGGCTGGAATTGATTTTCGTTGACTCCCCTAGAGTTTCTGGAATATTGGGGTATTTATAGAGCAAAGAGGCGGTCCAGGGGGCACCCGAAGTGGGCACAACCCACCAGGGCGCGCCTGGGCCACCAGGCGCCCCCTGGTGGGTTGTGCTCCCCCCAGAGCACTCCCAGGCGCTTCTCCCGCCATTGGGTGTCTTCTGGTCCAAAAAATCCACAAAAAAATTCATTGCATTTGGACCCTGTTTGGTATTGATTACCTGCGATGTAAAAACATGCAAAAAACAACAACTGGCACTTGGCACTATGTCAATAGGTTAGTACCAAAAAATGATATAAAATGACTATAAAATGACTATAAAACATCCAAGAATATAATATAACAACATGGAACAATAAAAAATTATAGATGCGTTGGACACATATCAGTCATCCACATATATTATTAGAAATGCTACAGAGCTCCTACTCACTTTCTTATAAATACATGCTTCTCCAAAAGTCAGTATAAAACCATATGCTTTGATCACCTCATCAAAGTGTATATTCCAACTCCGAGATGCTTGCACCAGTCCATAGATGGATCGCTGGAGCTTGCACACTTTGTTAGCACCTTTAGGATCGACAAAACCTTCTGGTTGCATCATACACAACTCTTCTTTAAGAAATCCATTAAGGAATGTAGTTTTGACGTCCATTTGCCAGATTTCATAATCATAAAATGCGGCAATTGCTAACATGATTTGGATAGACTTAAGCATCGCTACGAGTGAGAAGGCCTCATCGTAGTCAACTCCTTGAACTTGTCGAAAACCTTCCGCGACAAGTCGAGCTTTGTAGATAGTAACAATACCATCAGCGTCAGTCTTCTTCTTGAAGACCCATTTGTTCTCTATGTGAAAGTGCAACTATCCCTGGGTGGTTTTGGTAATTCCTAACGACATATAGCTCATTGAGCTAATACTATTTCAAGATAAATATTTCAGGAAAGCTCATTGATTGGCATGGCATGGATTAGAAATGTGGACCCCTCAAAATGCTAAGGACAAAAGATTGGCTCAAGCTCAAGCTCAAGACTCTACATTTTACCTTTTAGTGATCCAAGATCACATTGAGTCCATAGGAAAAGCCAATACTATTAAAAGGGGATGAGGTGTTGCTTAATGGGTTACTTGCTCAAAATGCTTAGTGATATTCTCCAAAACCCTCAACCACTTTCTCATATCCACATATGTCCCAAACCAAGTCAAACTCGGCCCCACCGAAACTTTCCATCCGGCGCCACTGAGTTCAGTTGACATAGCCACTGCCACAAAACCCTAGTTACTTCGGTCTTACCGATAGGGATCTCGGTCTCACCGAGATGGGATTGCAAACTCTCTGTTTCCCTTCGTAACATTTCGGTCTAACCGAGATGAGCGATCGGTCCCACCAAGTTCGTAATGCAAACTCTCTGTTTCCCCTTCATAACGTTTCGGTCCAACCGAAATGAGTGAATCGGTCCCACCGAGTTTGCATGACCAACTCTCTGTTTGCTTATTACCAAAATCGGTCCCACCGAGTTTGTGTAATCGGTCTCACCGAGATTACGTTATGCCCTAACCCTAACAAAATCGGTCCCACCGAGTTGACATATCGGTCCCACCGAAACTCCTAACGGTCACATTATGAACTAAATCGGTCTGACCGAGTTCTCTGATTCGGTCCCACCGAGTTTGGTAAATTGTGTGTAACGGTTAGATTTTGTGTGGAGGCTATATATACCCCTCCACCCACTCTTCATTCATGGAGAGAGCCATCAGAACATGCCTACGCTTCCATCATACATTTTCTGAGAGAGAACGACCTACACTTGTGTTGAGGTCAAGATATTCCATTCCAAACACATAAATCTTGATCTCTAGCCCTTCCCAAGTTGCTTTCCACTCAAATCATCTTTCCACCAAATCCAATCCTATGAGAGAGAGAGTTGAGTCTTGGGGAGACTATCATTTGAAGCACAAGAGCAAGGAGTTCATCATCAACACACCGTCTATTACGTTTTGGAGAGTGGTGTCTCCTAGATTGGTTAGGTCTCACTTGGGAGCCTCCGTCAAGATTGTGGAGTTGAACCAAGGAGTTTGTACGGGCAAGGAGATCGCCTACTTCGTGAAGATCTACCCTAGTGAGGCAAGTCCTTCGTGGGCAATGGCATGGTGGGATAGACAAGGTTGCTTCTTCGTGGACCCTTTGTGGGTGGAGTCCTCTGTGGACTCGCGCAACCGTTATCCTTCGTGGGTTGAAGTCTCCATCAACGTGGATGTATGATAGCACCACCTATTGGAACCACGCCAAAAATCTCCATGTCTACATTGCGCTTGCTCCCTCAAACTCCTCCCTTTACCTTCATGTGCAGTGTTTTACATTCGCTGCTATACTCTTAGACTTGCATGTGTAGGTTATTTACTTGACTAGTGCTAAGTTGCTAAAATCTGCCAAGACTTAAAATTGGGAAAAGCTAGATTTTTACTTGGTCAAGTAGTCTAATCACCCCCCCTCTAGACATACTTTCGATCCTACAAGTGGTATCAGAGCTTTGGTCTCCCTTTGCCTTGATTTTCATAGCTTTTGGTGATCATAGCCTTGGTTTCACAACCTAGGAGAGTATGGCGTCTAGCAATGGAAATTACCACCGTAGAGGTCCTTACTTTGATGGTACTAATTTTGCTAGTTGGAAGCATAAGATGAAAATGCATATTCTTGGACATAACCCCGCTGTTTGGGCTATTGTGTGTATTGGACTACAAGGTGAATTCTTTGATGGGAGAGAACCGAACCGTGAAGCTAGCACGGAAGAGTTGAAGATGCTGCAATATAATGCTCAAGCTTGTGATATTCTCTTCAACCGATTGTGCCCCGAAGAATTTAACAAAATCAGCCGTATTGAGAATGCAAAGGAAATTTGGGATACTTTGATTGATATGCATGAAGGTACCGACTCCGTCAAGGAATCCAAATTGGATGTGCTTCAAAGTCAACTTGACAAGTTCAAAATGAAGGATGGTGAAGGTGTCGTTGAAATGTACTCCAGGCTTTCTCTCATCACAAATGAGATTGCCGGCTTAGGAAGTGAAGAGATAACCGATAGATTTATCATCAAGAAGATCCTGAGAGCCTTGGATGGAAAATATGATACCATGTGCACATTGATCCAAATGATGCCCAATTACAAAGATCTCAAGCCAACGGAAGTCATTGGAAGAATTGTTGCTCATGAGATGTCACTTAAGGATAAGGAAGAGCTCCACAACAAGTCAAGTGGTGCTTACAAATCCTCATGTGATGCTCCCACATCATCAAGTGAGTAACAAGCATTTAATGAAGAATTGAGCCTAATGGTGAAGAATTTCAACAAGTTCTACAAGAGTAGAAGCAAGGAAAGAAGTCCCAAGTCAAGGTCCTACAATGACAAAAGATCTTCAAGTCATGAACGTAATTGCTACAATTGTGGAAGACCCGGACACTACTCCAATGAGTGTACGGCTCCCTACAAAAGAAGAGAAGATTCTCCCAAAAGAAGGAGTAGGAGAGAAGAATCACCACCAAGAGAGAGAAGGAGTAGAGATGACCGTTATGAACGAAGAACACCACGGAGAAGCAAGGATTCAGAAAGGAAGGACAAATCATCAAGGAGCTACACGAAATGAAGACATCAATCTCATGTTGGTGAATTGGTATCCGGCTCCGACTCCGACAATCACTCCGAGAGAAGTTATCACCCCGACTCCGAATATACTCAAGATGAAGGTGTTGCCGGTCTAGCACTTGTGTCAACCAACTCCTACGACATATTTGAGTCACCAAATGAAGGAATTGGAAGATGCTTCATGGCTAAAGGCCCAAAGGTATCACACCCCGAGTATGTTGATTTCAATAGTGATGAAGATGATTTGCTAGGTGATGATGATTTACTTGTTGACAATTCTAGTGATGAAAACTATGATGAACTTGCTATTAATCATGCTAATCAAGATAAACGAATGACGATGATAAGAAGGAGATTGAGCGTCTAACTAAAGAACTAACCACTCTTAAGTTAGCTCATGAAACTACCTTGGAAAATCATCGAGAGCTTTTAAAGACTCATGAGAAGTTACGCTTCGAAAAGCTCAACCTTGAGCAAGAGCATGGGTTCTTAAAAGCGATCAATGATGATCTTCGCAAGAAAAGTTCTTCTTACATTGCCAAGCGTTTACTATTGTCTACTTACATGCCACAAGTTAAATCTAGCAACAAGAGTAAGAAAGATTCTTCTTCTAGTAGTAACAATAATCATGCTAAACCCAATGATGTTGCTTCTAGTAGTTCTCTTGATTCCACTAATGATTCTCTTAGCCAAGTTACACTTGAGCAAGAAAATAGCTTATTGAAGGGAATTATAGAGAAAGGTGTTTACAAGAGCCTTGCCGGAAGTAAGCAATTTGAGGAAATTGTACGCAAGCAAGGAAGACACCGGAAGAATCAAGGTGTTGGTTTTGAACGAAAGTTCAATGCCAATGGAGTTGAATGGGAAGAATATCAATACCCCAAGACAAAGTTTGTTCCTCAACAAGAGAAGTATGATCCTACTTCTTTCCAAGGAACACAAGCTCAAGATGATCTTCCACCACTAGACCACAAGCAAAAAGGCAAGGACAAGCTTCAAGAGGAGATTGATGCTTTCGAGGAAGCTCCCAAAGCCTTGGTCAAGTGGGTTCCCAAGACTACATCAAGTTCTACTTCATCAAGTACGACTACAACTCCAAGGATTCCCATCAAGATGGTGTGGATCCCGAAGAAGAAGAACTAGAGAGTTCTTGAGGGTGACTCCGCCAACATACTTCACTCATATCATTTTGGCGAGGACAAGTGCAAACAACTTCCACATCTTGCACTAGTTCAAGGAGTCACAAATCCTCTTGTTGGTAAGACAAGGGACAAGGTAACCTAATGCTTTCATGGACATCATCCTATGTGAACATCACTCTATGTCTATGGATATCCTTGTTTGTTCCTTGTGGGACTAACCCGTGTAGGTATTGAAAGTGCAACTCACTCTAATGGATTGCTCCAAATGATCTACATCAACATTGAGCATCTACATCTTCAACACCTACATGAAGTCATCATCAACAAAACCCAAGGTTAGTTCACCCCTCTTAGGGGGGATATCACATCTAGGGGGAGCTTTACTCTAATCAATTAAGCTAAAGAAACTCTAATGGTGTGAACACAACAATGCTCTATGTAAAAGTGGCAACCCCACTTGTGCTTAAACGATGAGTATGACCTACGATCAAATGTTCTCATTTGACTCCTCAGTCAATATACTCATATATAGATGACCTAGTCATCGCAAATTGATTGATATATGCTAGAGTGATTGTGCATGCTTTGTCACATATTTCATTTGCCATCTTATTGTGTGAGCATGTTGGTTGCATATTTTACTCATTTGAGGACATCCATTTGTTGTTTTGATTGTTTGGATTTTTATCTTTTGCCAAATGGATGGACAAGAATGCCTAAGAACCTCCTTTAGCATCTATGTTTTTCTCGTCTCAAACTCTATTCATGCTACATCACAAAGTTTGATCGTCAGATTCGAACCACTCTATGTGAGGAGCACTCGGAGTCCTCGATTCGTCATAGACTTAAACTTCCAAAACCTCTTTGTGCATTTCTATATGACCGAATCATCCACTTCGGTCACACCGAGTTCACTAAGTTGATCTAGGTTTTCCATTTCGGTGCAACCGATTTGAACTTTTCGGTCACACCGAGTTGCAGTAATCGCTCGCGATTCTGCATCTCGGTGCCACCGAGTTGTTCCACTCGGTCACACCGACAGGGTCAGGATATATATACTCACGGGTTGAATTTTGGAAATTTCTCCAAAACTCTTCATCCCGAGCGTGTCCTGCTCTGCCATCTCGGGTCTCCGGATCGTCTCCTTGCCGCCAGCGACCTCCCGCCGCTGGTCTCCGTCATCGTCAATGGAAATATGCCCCACCATTGTCGCCGTAGCGAACTCCCGCCGAACTAGGGTATGGGTTTGACTTTTTGTGCTATTCCTTTACCTCTGATTCATAGCACATTGTTTTGCCATGATCCTTACCACGTATGCAAACACTCTATCCACTGAAAACATTCTTTAGGTTAGATTCAATTTGAAAATTTAGGGTTAGGTCTCCGCCAAACTCAACTCGGACCGACCGAGTTGTAGAAATCGGTCTCACCGATTTGGCTTAGGCAATAGCACATGCATTTTCTATCTGACCAAAAATTGCAAATCGGTGTGACCAAGTTCGATTCTTTGTGAAACCCTAGCAGTCTCGGTGCCACCGAACTGTGACTCGGTCTGACCGAGTTCACTAGTTTAGGTTCCAAAAGCTTCTTCGGTATCACCGAGTTTACAAATCAGTAGCTCTGAAATGCTTTCTGTAGAGAACTAAAACTAAGTTTTTAAGTCATCTATTTTGAAAAACCTCTGCACTTTGTGATGCTCATCCACTCTACCTCATGTACATCTATTCATAGGGTCTGCTGTCAGTAAGTTTGCAAAGATGTCCGATCAGAGTGACAGTCAGAACAGGTCTGGGGAACATGTGTAGCTGAGTGAGGGTTTAGATCCCTCAAGCACTTCTGATGATGGCAGCAGGAGCACTCCAAGTAACTTGCCAAAGGCAGCCACCAGAACAAGGAAGAAGAGAACCTCGGATTTAGAGGATGATGACTATGTGGCTACTGAGGAGGAAGTAAGCTCCAAGAAGAAGGTGCTGAAAAAGGAGTATGGCACAACTGCTACAGTTAAGCTAGGGATGAATAGGAAGGCTCCAACAAAAAAGATTCCTATGTCTAAGGCCAGAGCCTCTACTCAAGAAACAATGGAGTTCACTCTTGAACCCAAAGAAGCTGGAGAGGGAAAGAAGAGAAAGGAAAGAGTCAAGAAGACCATTGCCAGAGTCATTGGCAAGCCCTCCATGATGAAAGATCCCTCTGAAGATGATGAAGAAGAAGAGGATGCTCCAGCACCCAAAGCTCAGAAGCTTATGGGAGATGCTATAAAGTCAGGGGCTGCAACATCAAAGCCCAAAGCTGCCCCCAAAGCTCAAGCTCAGAAGCCTCCTAAGCCCAAGAGGAACACCAGAAGTATTCCTGCTAAAGAGAAGAACAAGGCCCCGGTGCCTGAAGCTGAAGAAGAGGATGATGAGTCTCTTGTTTTGAGAAAGTTGAAACCTAAGATCCCATACCACAATGATACTCATCCAGTAGCTAAAGACATGCACATCAGAAAAGATGCTGGACTAAGATTGTGGAGATAGTCTGATCCCTATGCTGTGAGGAGAAGGACTGCAGTTGACTACAGGTTCCACACAAAAGAACAACAAGACTTCTATGAAACTATTTTGCTTGACAAGAAGCCCATTGTGTGTGACATGAGATGGGTTGATTGGGAATTCATCAAGGAGAATGAAGATCACTTCCCAGGAGTTTATGATAGCTTCAAAGCATGTGGAGTAGATGAGTTTGTTGGACAGAAGCTCACAAAATGGAATGATGAGCTGATCATGCAGTTTTACTCCACTGCTCACTTTTACCCAGATGGGAAGATCATTTGGATGTCAGAAGGTACTAGGTACCAGTCCACTGTTGAAGAATGGGCCAAGCTGATAAATGCCCCAGAGGAACATGAGGATGACTTGGATGTGTATGCCAAGAAGAAGAAAGACCACAACTCTATGGCAAACATGTACAAGGAGATCCCAGATAAAGCTTTGGAGACTCACAAGCTTGGATCAGTACATTACTTGTTGTCTGGTCTGCCTACCATCAACTGGATCCTTAGGCACACATTGCTACCCAAGTCAGGAGATCACAAGATGATCAGAGGGCATTCTATCAACCTGCTATAGCTTTTTGATGTCCCTCAGAAGTTCAAGGTCATGAGTCTGATTGTAGAGACAATCAAGAGGACTGCCGCTGACCAGAAGAGAAGCTGTGGGTATGCTCCACACATTCAGGAGCTCATCAACTCCAAGATGGGCACAGGAACATATCTGTTGGATAAGGAGCATCTACCCTTATATCCTGATTTTGAAGACAACACTGTAGTGATGAATGAGGAGGAACCATCATCAGCTCAAGCACAGGAGAAGAGAGCCAAAGCAAAGGCTGAGAAAGCTGCCAAGATGCCAAGTGTTGAAGAGGCATCTCAAGTTTTCCTGAAGAGCAAGCAAGATCAACTTGCATATCTGATCCAGTCTACACTGAGGATTGAGAAGGGCTTGGCCACCCTGACTCAAAACCAGGAGAGCTTGGAGAGGATCGTAGAAACCAAATTTTATGATCTTGATCCGAAGGTAACTGAGATTCAAACAGCAGTTGAGCAGCTCCAGGAGGAAGCAGAAGAGAAGAGAGGGAAGGCAACTACTGATGCATTTCAGCGAGTGCCTAGAGGACAGAGGTCTGCTGCAGTGCATGTACCTGATACAAGAGCAACAACATCAGCACCACCTCCAGCAGCCACTCCACCAGCTCCAACTACATCAAGGGATGCCTTCGTCCTTGGAGTTCTCTCTACACCACCTCCCGAAGACCAAGCCTGAGAGACGCATAGCACTATGCATATTTGAACTTTTTGGTAACTTGTTGCCAAAGGGGGAGAAATATGTATAGATCATAGGCTTCGAGAGAGTGTTTTGCTTCTTTGCCTTTGGTTGAACTTTTTATTGCCTGTGTGAGATACTTTGGTGTGATCATGTGATTGATCATATGCTACTTTAATGCTTTCTTGGATGATACTATCTTTTATATCTCTATATGATCATTCACTTTGCTTGGTGATGAGTGCATGATTTTAAGTTATATCATTTTGAGAGCTCCACCTAGATGTATGTGACATGGAAGAGTGACCCATGATCCTAATCGATTGTGCATTTGCATTCAAAAGAAAATTTTAAATAATGCACAAATTTAGGGGGAGCTCTTGCTTATCACATACTTCTCAAAGCGATGATGTATTTCAATCTTATTATCATTTGTTGAAGCTTTGATCTATATGTTTTCATCAATTACCAAAAAGGGGGAGATTGAAAGTGCAACTATCCCTGGGTGGTTTTGGTAATTCCTAACGACATATAGCTCATTGAGCTAATACTATTTCAAGATAAATATTTCAGGAAAGCTCAATGATTGGCATGACATGGATAAGAAATGTGGACCCCTCAAAATGCTAAGGACAACAGATTGGCTCAAGCTCAAGCTCAAGACTCTACATTTTACCTTTTAGTGATCCAAGATCACATTGAGTCCATGGGAAAAGCCAATACTATTAAAAGGGGATGAGGTGTTGCTTAATGGGTTACTTGCTCAAAATGCTTAGTGATATGCTCCAAAACCCTCAACCACTTTCTCATATCCACATATGTCCCAAACCAAAAGTCAAACTCGACCCCACCGAAACTTTCCATCCGGCGCCACCGAGTTCAGTTGACATAGCCACTGCCACAAAACCCTAGTCACTTCGGTCTTACCGATAGGGATCCCGGTCTCACCGAGATGGGATTGCAAACTCTCTGTTTCCCTTCATAGCGTTTTGGTCCAACCGTGATGAGCGATCGGTCCCACCGAGTTCTCAATGCAAACCCTCTTTCCCCCTTCGTAATGTGTCGGTCCAACCGAAATGAGCGAATCGGTCCCACCAAGTTTGCCTGACCAACTCTCTGTTTGCTTATTACCAAAATCAGTCCCACCGAGTTTGTGTAATCGGTCTCACTGAGATTACATTATGCCCTAACCCTACCAAAATCGGTTCCACCGAGTTGACATATTGGTCCCACCGAAACTCCTAACGGGCACATTATGAACGAAATCGGTCTGACCGAGTTCTCTGATTCGGTCCCACCGAGTTTGGTAAATTGTTTGTAATAGTTAGATTTTGTGTGGAGGCTATATATACCCCTCCACCCACTCTTCATTCATGGAGAGAGCCATCAGAACATGCCTACACTTCCATCATACATTTTCTGAAAGATAACCACCTACACTTGTGTTGAGGTCAAGATATTCCATTCCAAACACATAAATCTTGATCTCTAGCCCTTCCCAAGTTGCTTTCCACTCAAATCATCTTTCCACCAAATCCAATCCTATGAGAGAGAGAGTTGAGTGTTGGGTAGACTATCATTTGAAGCACAAGAGCAAGGAGTTCATCATCAACACACCGTCTATTACCTTTTGGAGAGTGGTGTCTCCTAGATTGGTTAGGTCTCACTTGGGAGCCTCCGTCAAGATTGTGGAGTTGAACCAAGGAGTTTGTACGGGCAAGGAGATCGCCTACTTCGTGAAGATCTACCATAGCGAGGCAAGTCCTTCGTGGGCGATGGCCATGGTCGGATATACAAGGTTGCTTCTCCATGGACCCTTTGTGGGTGGAGCCCTCCGTGGACTCACGCAACCGTTGCCCTTCGTGGGTTGAAGTCTCCATCAACGTGGATGTATGATAGCACCACCTATCGGAACCACACCAAAAATCTCTGTGTCTACATTGCGTTTGCTCCCTCAAAGTCCTCCCTTTACCTTCATGTGCAATGTTTTACATTCCGCTGCTATACTCTTAGACTTACATGGGTAGGTTATTTACTTGACTAGTGCTAAGTTGCTAAAATATTCCAAGACTTAAAATTGGGAAAGGCTAGATTTTTATTTGGTCAAGTAGTCTAATCACCGCCCTCTAGACATACTTTAGATCCTACACTATGGCTCATCGATCATCGAGCAAGTCAACCAAACTCCACACTTTGTTCTCATACATGGATCCTATCTCAGATTTCATGGACTCAAGTCATTTATTGGAATCTGGGCTCATCATCGCTTCTTCATAGTTCGTAGGTTCGTCATGTTCTAGTAACATGACTTCCAGAACATGATTACCACACCACTCTAGTGCTGAACATGCTCTATTCGACCTACGAGGTCCTGTAGTAACTTGATCTAAAGTTTCATGATCATCATCATTAGATTCCTCTCTAGTTTTTGCAGGCATCCCAGGAATGGATTTCTCTGATGAGCTACTTTCCAATCCGAGAGAAGGTACAATTACCTCATCAAGTTCTACTTTCCTCCCACTCACTTCTTTTGCAGAAACTCCTTCTCTAGAAAGGATCCATTCTTAGCAACAAAGATCTTACCTTCAGATCTGTGGTAGAAGGTGTACCCAATAGTTTCTTTTGGGTATCCTATGAAGACACACTTCTCCGATTTGGGTTCGAGCTTATCAGGCTGAAGCTTTTTCACATAAGCATCACAACCCCAAACTTTAAGAAACGACAACTTTGGTTTCTTGCCAAACCATAGTTCATACAGTGTCGTCTCAACGGATTTAGTCGGTGCCCTATTTAACGTGAATGCAGCTGTCTCAAATGCATAACCCCAAAACGATAGTGGTAAATCGGTAAGAGACATCATAGATCGCACCATATCTATTAAAGTATGGTCACGACATTCGGACACACCATTACGCTGTGGTGTTCCAGGTGGCGTGAGTTGTGAAACTATTCCACATTGTTTTAAATGAAGGTCAAACTCGTAACTCAAATATTCGCCTCCGTGATCAGATCGTGGAAACTTTATTTTCTTATTACGATGATTCTCTACTTCACTCTGAAATTCTTTGAACTTTTCAAATGTTTCAGACTTGTGTTTCATTAAGTAGATATACCCATATCTGCTCAAATCATCTGTGAAGGTCAGAAAATAACGATACCCGCCACGTTCCTGAACACTCATCGGACCACATACATCTGTATGTATTATTTCCAATAATTAATTGGCTCGTTCCATTGTTCCGGAGAACGGAGTCTTAGTCATCTTTCCCATGAGGCATGGTTCGCAAGTACCAAATGATTCATAATCAAGTGATTCCATAAATCCATCTGCATGGAGTTTCTTCATGCGCTTTACACCAATATGACCTAAACGACAGTGCCACAAATATGTTGCACTATCATTATCAACTTTGCATATTTTGGCATCAATATTATGAATATGTGTATCACTACAATTGAGATTCAATAAAAATAGACCACTCTTCAAATGTGCATGACCATAAAAGATATTACTCATATAAATAGAACAACCATTATTCTCTGATTTAAATGAATATCCGTCTCGCACTAAATAAGATCCAGATATAATGTTCATGCTCAACGCTGTCACCAAATAACAATTATTTAGATCTAAAAACTAATCCCGAAGGTAGATGTAGAGGTAGCGTGCCGACGACGATCACATCGACCTTGGAACCATTCCCGACGCGCATCGTCACCTCGTCCTTAGACAGTCTTCATTTAATCTGTGGCCCTGTTTCGAGTTGCAAATATGAGCAACCGAACCAGTATCAAATACCTAGGCGGTGCTATGAGCATTAGTAAGGTACACATCAAGATGTATATCAAATATACCTTTGTTCACTTTGCCATCCTTCTTATCCGCCAAATACTTGGAGCAGTTCCGCTTCCAGTGACCAGTCCCTTCGTAGTAGAAGCACTCAGTTTCACGCTTGGGTCCAGATTTGGTATTCTTCTCGGGAGTGGCAACTTTCTTGCCATTCTTATTGAAGTTCCCCTTCTTTCCCTTGCCCTTTTTCTTGAAACTAGTGGTCTTGCTAACCATCAACACTTGATGCTCCTTCTTGATTTCTACCTCCGCAGCTTTGAGCATAGCGAAGAGCTCGGGAATTGTCTTATCCATCCCTTGCATATTATAGTTCATCATGAAGCCTTTGTAGATTGGTGGCAGTGATTGAAGAACCCAGTCAATAACACTATCATCTACAAGATTAACTCCCAGCTGAGTTAAGTGATTATGATACCCAGACATTTTGAGTATGTGTTTACTGACAAAACTGTTCTCCTCCATCTTGCAGCTATAGAACTTGTTGGATACTTCATATCTCTCAACTCGAGCATTTGCTTGAAATATTAACATCAAATCCTAGAACATCTCATATGGTCCATGACGTTCAAAACATCTTTGAAGTCCTGATTCTAAACCGTAAAGCATGGCACACTGAACTATCGAGTAGTCATCAACACGCCACTGCCACGCGTTCACAACGTCTGCAATTGCTGGAGGGCGTGACACACCTAGCGATACATCAAGGACGTAATTTTTCTATGCAGCAATGAGGATAATCCTCAAGTTACGGACCCAGTTCGTGTAGTTTCCACCATCATCTTTCAACCTAGCTTTCTCTAGGAACGCATTAAAATTCAAGGGAACGGTAGCACGGGCCATTGATCTACAACATAGATATGCAAAAACTGTCAGGACTAAGTTCATGATAAATTAAGTTCAATTAATCATATTACTTAAGAACTCCCACTTAGATAGACATCCCTCAAGTCATCTAAATGATACGTGATCCAAATCAACTAAACCATGTCCGATCATCACGTGAGATGGAGTAGTCATCAATGGTGAACATCTCTATGTTGATCATATCTACTATGTGATTCACGTTCGACCTTTCGGTCTCTAGTGTTCCGAGGCCATGTCTGTACATGCCAGGCTCGTCAAGTTTAACCCGAGTATTCCGCATGTGCAGAACTGTCTTGCACCCGTTGTATGTTAACATAGAGTCTATCACACCCGATCATCACGTGGTGTCTCAACACGATGAACTTTCGCAACGGTGCATACTCGGGGAGAACACTTATGCCTTGAAATTTTGTTAAGGGGTCATCTTATAATGCTACAGCCGTACTAAGAAAAATAAGATGCATAAATGATAAACATCACATGCAATCAAAATATGTGACATGATATGGCCATCATCATCTTGTGCTTTTGATCTCCATCTCCAAAGCATCGTCATGATCTCCATTGTCACTGGCTTGACACCTTGATCTCCATCGTAGCGCCCTGGTTGTCTCGCCGACTATTGCTTCTACAACTATTGCTAATGCATAGTGATAAAGTAAAGCAATTACATGGCGTTTGCATTTCATACAATAAAGAGACAACCAGAAGGCTCCTACTGGTTGCGAGTAACTTTTACAAAACATGATCATCTCGTACAATAACGTATATCACATCATGTCTTGACCATATCACATCACAACATGCCCTGCAAAAGAAAGTTAGATGTCCTCTACTTTGTTGTTGCAAGTTTTACGTGGCTGCTACGGGCTTCTAGCAAGAACCGTTGTTACCTACACATCAAAATCACAACGGTGATTTATCAAGTTTGTTGTTTTAACGTTCAACAAGGACCAGTCGCAGTCAAATTCGATTCAACTAAAGTAGGAGAAATAGACACACGCCAGCCACCTTTATGCAAAACTAGTTGCATGTCTATCGGTGGAACTAGTCTCATGAACGTGGTCATGTAAGGTTGGTCTGGGCCGCTTCATCCAACAATACTGCCGAATCAAAATAAGACTTTGGTGGTAAGCAGTATGACGATCACCGCCCACAACTCTTTGTGTTCTACTCGTGCATATCATCTATGCATAGACCTAGCTCGGATGCCACTGTTAGGAAACTTAGCATGCAATTTCAAAAATTTCCTACGCTCACACAAGATCTATCTAGGAGATGCATAGCAACAAGAGGGGGAGAGTGTGTCCACGTACCCTCGTAGACCGAAAGTGGAAGAGTTTGACAACGCGGTTGATGTAGTCGAACTTCTTCTAGATCCGACCGGTCAAGCACCGAACGTACGTCACCTCCGAGTTCTGTACATGTTCAGCTTGATGACGTCCCTCGTCCTATTGATCCAGAAAAGGTGTCGAGGAAGAATATGAGTTCCTGTCAGCTCGACGGCATGGTGATGGTGATGGTGAAGTGATCCGCGCAGGGCTTCGCCTAAGCACTAGGAAGATATGACCGGAGGCGTAAACCGTGGAGGAGGGTGCCGCATGTGGCTAAAAATTGTTGGTGTGTGTTCTAGGCACCTCCTCCCCACATATATATAGGTGGGAGGGGGAGGGGAACAACCTTGGGGCGCCCCAAGTAGGAGGAATCCTACTTGAGGGCCTATTCCAATTCGCCCCCCTTACCATATTTTTCGAAAGGGAAAAGGAAAGGAAGGGGGAGGCTGACTCCCCCCTTTCCTTCTCCCACTTGGCCAACATCCTAGGAGGGGTGAGCCAGCCCCTTGTGCGCTGGTGTTCCCCTTCCCCTTTGGCCCATGTGGCCCATTAACCTCCCTGGGTGTCCTGTAACCCCTCTGGTAATCTGATAAATACCCGATACACTCTGAAACACTTCCGGTGTCCGAATACTATAGTACTATATATTAATCTTTACCTCTCGACCATTTCAAGACTCCTCGTCATGTCCGTGATCTCATCCGGGACTCCGAACAACATTCGGTCACCAAATGACATAACTCATATAATACTAAATCGTCATCGAACGTTAAGCGTGCGGACCCTACCTATGTAGACATGACCGAGACACCTCTCCGGTCAATAACCAACAGTAGAACCTGAATGCTCATATTGGTTCCTACATATTCTACGAAGATCTTTATCGGTCGAACCGTAATGACAACATACATTATTCCCTTTGTCATTGGTATGTTACTTGCCCGGGATTCGATCGTCGGTATCTTCATACCTAGTTCAACATCGTTACTGGCAAGTCTCTTTACTTGTTTTGTAATACATCATCCTGCAGCTAACTCATTATTCACTTTGCTTGCAAGTCTTCTTATGATGTGCATTACCGAGAGGGCCCAGAGATACCTCTCCGATACTCGGAGTGACAAATCCTAATCTCGATCTATGCCAACCCAACAAACACCTTCGGAGATGCCTGTAGAACATCTTTATAATCACCCAATTACATTGTGATGTTTGATAGCACACAAAGTATTCCTCCGGTGTCCGGGAGTTGCAAAATGTATATGACATGAAGAAAGCAATATCAATAAAACTGAACGATCAATATGCTAAGCTAATGGATGGGTCTTGTCCATCACATCATTCTCCTAATGATGTGATATCGTTCATAAAATATGACAACACATGTCTATGGTTAGGAAACTTAACCATCTTTGATTAACGAGCTAGTCTAGTAGAGGCTTACCAGGGACACAGTGTTTTGTCTATGTATCCACACATGTATCAAGTTTCCGGTTAGTACAATTCTAGCATGAATAATAAACATTTATCATGATATAAGTAAATATAGATAACAACTTTATTATTGCCTCTAGGGCATATTTCCTTCATCTCCTGTGCCGCAGCCAGGTTGTTCTAGTAGCAACAATGTCCTCAGGCATAATCCTGTATCTGCCCATGGCAATATGATCAAACAAAGCAGGTGCAGGCAATGGAATAATATCACGACTGTTCACACTGAAAACCACGTTATAAGGAATAGGAATGTCACTGTTCTCGCCAGCAATAAACTGGTGGTCTGCCATAGCCTGACGATCTAAGTAAACCTTGGGCAAAGGATAATCATGGTGACGTATCTGAATGTTAAAGTGAGTCGCCAAGCGAGTAGCGTAAATACCTCCATGTATTTTGCCCTTGGATCTATTAATGTGGAGGCGACATGCCACAATAGCTCCCAAGCTATAAGTGTTCTCGCCGTAAAGTGCATGACGTAAAACAACAAAGTCTGGAGCACTGAGTGCACCTACCTTCTCTCTAGCAAGCAAACACTTCGCAATGAATAGAGCAAAATAATGTACAACCGGAAAGTGTAAGCTAGTGGTAGTGACACCCGACACCCCTCTCTCAGCCCCCACAGTCACAGTGTGGTAAAAACCATCAAACTCTACGGGCCTAGGCTCTATTAAATCCCCGTAAGTGGTATCTAACGGGTTTTAGCATATAAATTAAACTGCACCTCAGGGGGATTATTCCTAGGAAGGAAATGAAAACTTTGCACAAAAGAATTTGTGAGGAGATGATACTGTTCACATTCAGCTGCGATGAAGTCGGTGAGGCTGGCATTAGCAGCATATTGTGCAAACTCTTGAAGGACTCTGCCCCCTTCCATGAACGGGTTATGCGGCCATTCGCACGACCGTACCTTCGCCATTCTCCAGGTGTGGAGATCGCTGTCAGATGACTCCCCAATAACTCCCTTGGAGTTCTTCTTGGAAGCAAACTTCCAAAAGATACCCATCTTCCTATGAACAAAATTCTGAAATTTTTAGTCCACGAAATTTTTCTCAACAAAACTTCACAAGATTGAAAGTAGCTACTCATCAGGATGCATAGAGGCCATAGCAAGCATTCGAACTACTTAGAACTCTAAGAATTCAACATGCAAGCTCATCTACAGAAGCACCAAGAGTAGCTAATTATTCAAAATACAAACTACTAAAGCAAAAACTAATTGGACCAACAGAGGAGTCACATACCAAGCAACAATCACCCGAAACAGTTTCGGAAACGGAGCTTCGAGCAAAGAGATTGAAATCCACGGGCTCGAAAGCAAGAACACAAGAGAGAGAGAGAGAGAGCAATGGTGATTTTTTTCTGGAGGTAGGTGGTGATGTGGGATGAAGATATAAGTGAGGAGGCCAACGTGGGGACCACAACCCACCAGGGCGCGCCCAGGTGGGTCGTGCCCACCTGGTGCACCTCCCTTTGATGTTATTTGCACCAAAAATTCTTAAATATTCAGAAAAAATCGTATTAAATTTTCAGAGCATTCTGAGAACTCTTATTTTTGGGTCATTTTTTATTGCACGGGAAATTCAGAAAACAGACAAAACATGGCATCTTATTTTATTTTACTAATGAAAACAGAAAACAAAAGGTAGGGAGAGAAAGTAGTGCTCACTAAATTCATCAACTTCATACCTCTCAAAAATGATCAATTAATAAGGTTGATCAAGTCTTATTAACAACCACTTTTGATTAGCATGAAACCAAAGAACTTTCGTAAATCACTAAGTTACCTCAACGGGGATATGAATGTCTCCAACAATAATCATTTCATATTTATTTTTAACAGTAGGAAGACGTAGTTGAAAACTTCCAATAGTGATTGTCGGAGATTTTTCAATAACATTAATACCATTCACTTGGAATTGTTTCTTCGGAAAGTGCGCCGTATGCTCATTACCATTGATATGAAATGTGACCTTGCTTTTATTGCAATCAATAACAGCCCCTGCAGTATTCAAGAAGGGTCTACCAAGGATAATCGGCATGTTGTCGTCCTCGAGCATCTCAAGTATAACAAAGTCAATCGAAATAGTAACATTAGCAACAACAATGAGCACATCCTCATAAATACCGATAGGTATGGCAGTTGATTTGTCATCCATTTGCAAAGATATTTCAGTAGGTGTGAGTTTATTCAAATCAAGTCTTTTATATAAATAGAAAGGCATAACACTAACACCAGCTCCCAAATCACATAGAGCAGTTTTCACATAATTTCTTTTGATGGAGCAAGGTATAGTTGGTATTCCCGGATCTCCAAGTTTTTTAGGTACTCCATCTTTAAAAGTATAATTAGCAAGCATGGTGGATATCTCATATTTTGGTGTTTTTCTCTTATTGACGATGATGTCTTTCATGTACTTTGCATAAGGAGGCATTTTTAAGATATCAGTCAAGCGAGTATGCAAAAATACTGGCCTCAACATTTCAGCAAAGCATTCAAATTCTTCATCATCTTTATTTTGAGTTGACTTAGGTGGAAAGGGCATAGGTTTTTGAACCCATGGTTCTCTTTCCTTATCATGTTTTCCAGCAACAAAGTCTCCTTTATCATATCTTTTATTCTTGGGTTGTGGGTTATCAAGATCAACTGTTGGTTCTATCTCAACATCATTGTCTGCTTCTTTATTATTTGTTTGAGTATCTTCATGAACCTCCTCATTATATTTTTAATTATCAAAAGGTGAGTGTTCACTACCAAATTGAGTTTCAACATCAGAGGTAGAAACTTCATTATCATCATTAAGAGGTTTTTCTACTTCAGGGTCACTAGAGGCATGCAAAGTCCTATCATTTTTCTTCTTCTTTTTCTTTTTAGAAGGACTATGTGCATCAATGTTAACCCTATGAGAGTCTTGTTCAATTCTTTTTGGGTGTCCCTCAGGATAAAGTGGTTCCTGATTCATCCTACCTCCTCTAGTCATTACTCTAACAACATGATCATTGCTATTATTATTCATCTCATCTAACAACTCTCTTTGAGATTTAGCAACTTGTTCTAACTGAGTTTGAACCATAGAAGCATGCTTCCCCACACCTCTAACATCATTTGCGATTCTAAATAACAAGTCACTCAAGCGAGCAATCATATCAGAATTGTATTTCAATTGTTTCATAACATTTGCATTGAAGTGATCTTGCTTTCTAATGTAATTTTCAAACTCATAAAGGCATTGGCTAGGGTGCATATTGTGAGGATTATCATTATCATTGAATTTCATTAGAGAATTTACCTCTACCACCTTAGGTGGTGGTGGTGTATCAAGCCCATGTATTTCTTCAATAGGAGGTAAATTTTTGACATCCTCAGCTTTAATACCTTTTTCTCTCATAGATTTCTTTGCCTCTTGCATATCTCTCATAGATTTCTTTGCCTCTTGCATATCTTCTACCATCGCCGGAGAATAACAACAGGTGTGGGTGAGTAGACGGATGGCTAGGCCAGCGATGGGAGTACGGTGGGGCGGTGAGGCCTGCGCGGCAGCATAGCCGGCAGCGGGAGGAGGGAGCAGGCAGTCCTGCCGGCCCTTGTTTGAGCGGCTGGAGCAGGAAGAGCAGAGATTGAAGAAGCACGACCGCCGTTGGATGGACATCCAACAGTCACTGCTTGTGCGTCAACCTTTTTTTAGGAATGCCTCAAATCTGTGGAAAATAGCATACAACCCATGTGCCATTATTTCTAATAATTTACAACCTATTTGCTAATTCTTAAGGTTTTTTGGAGCCCATATTCTTTTTGTTAGCATTACAACCCATATTGTGGCCACGGTTAAAAAATTATACGAAATTTTGCATATATCGGTTCGGTCCGAACTATTTTTAATCCTGAAATTTCGAGTCACATTCAAACTGATTTTAAAAATAAATGTATATGAATATAAAATCCAACAAATTGTCCATGCATAAAAATCAATGCAATTTAAATTCTCAAAATGAAAAAAAGAAATTTGAAACTAATTGCCGGTTTGATGTGTTTTAAAAATGTACATCCCATTTCTCATTACTAATAGGCCATTTTCTCGGCCCACCGAATGAAGCTCTCCTCATCTTGAAAGATTTGCAGCCCAACAGGCCTGACAAAGCGACTTACTTGACAAATCACAAAAAAACTAGGCTAGCCTTTTTTAGAAAGAAAAAATACTACTGGGCTGGTCTGTGGTAAACATAAAAGAAAAGGTTGTCTAGATAGGTCAGAGTGCCCCGCACAGCCCAGTTGACACCCTGCTTCCGTCTCAAAAACAAATTAGATAAATGCCTCTCCAATTATGGCGATTCATAAAAATTCTACTGCAATTTACAAACTTTGAAAAATGCCACTATAATTTTTGCAAAATTTGAAAAACGCCACTGCAATTTTTGCAAACTTTGAAAAACGCCACTCCAGACTTCGAAAAATGCCACTAGAAATGGCATGAAATGGCATTTTTCAAAGTTTGGAAATTGCAGAGGCATCTCTCAGAATCACCAGATTTGGAGTGGCATTTATCAAATTAACCCAAAACAAAAATAACCGAGCGAGCTGCTGGGTCCCTGGTGTCAGCCGCTCGTTATGCAATTCTCTCGTTTACTGACTACATTGACAATGGCATGGGACCCAAATGTGAGAAATCCATTAGGAGGAGCCATTTTTATTGGCTTCAAATAAGGAGGCACTTGCTTGCTTGCTGCCATGACCTTGGTGGGTCCCTGCTGTCATCCTCTCCACATACAATCATCTCCTGATTGTGTATGCGTCAACCTGGTAGGCCCACAAGTCAGCCTCTAAAACCATGGCGGACAAATACAACCCCTTTAAAAAAATAATAGCCCATTCCATACATTCAAACGGAAAGTTCAACATTCAGAGCAAAGTAACAGGTCTGATCTAGATATAGAGTACTGAACTTCCACGTTGACAACTATCATAGCCAAGTTAACTATCTACTCCCACTAATACTCTAGTAGTGTACAAGAACTAACTTACTCTTAGCTAACTAGACGATGCCGGCCGCCATCTGCGGTACACGCTAAACGCCGGCACCGACGTCCTCCTCCTCGCCTCGGACTTGCCAGAGGTGCGATAAGGCGCGTTGCTCGCGCACGTTGGCCCTTTCCATGCCGGCGTGGTCCACCGAAGCTTTGGCTTCTAAGCGGGAAACCCACTTGATAAGCTGGTAGTAAAATTTGGCGTCGCAAACGTGTGCGTGCCCAACATCCTCCAGGGCTATTTGCCGGGCGCCGACCTCCATGTAGTCGGCCCAGTTGCGGGCACTCTGCTCGCGACTCAGAGCGTCAGTGCGCTACTGCTCCATATCCCGCTGGCGGCGCAAATCGGTGATACGCTGCTCCTCCGCCACACGGTCGCGCTCCAACAACTCATACTCCGCATTGCCATCTAAAGACCGATAAAATGCCTCCTCCCTCCGTCTGCCTTCTGGTGAAAAACCGAACACTAGTTCCGGCGGTGACCGCCTCCGGTGTCGCCTATCGTGGACGGGCAGGGGCATGGCGGACGTGGCGAGAGCGAGGATAAGTGGCGAGCGACATTGGGTGGTGGGGGCTTATGAGGATAGGGCGAGTTGGGTGATGGTGCCATCGGAGAAGGCCAGGAAACGGTAATTGTAGGCGTAAGGTAGGCGAACCAGCGTGTCACGGGAAACACGACGGTCATCGCGGTCATCGGAATTCAATGCATAAGCATGCATGGCTTAGCACGCTAGCTTGCCATGGAAAACTAGAAAAACTGAAATTATGACTGTGCCGTCCCGTCCTATCAGTGGTGCGTCCCGTCCGTGCTGGGTCACACGCCGGCATGATGGTCAAACGAGTGCACTCGAATCATCCAGATGAGGTACTCCCTCCTTGTCAAAAATGATTCCACCACTCATCATCTACCTTGGTTGGTGATATTTTTGAATTAAGCCCTGCAAATCGGAAAGGAGGTAGTACGTGCGTGATCTGCTATTTATTCGTGTAGGATTGAGTAGGTCGTTTTTTGAATTGAGCCCTACAAACTAGAAAGGAGGTAGTACGTGCGTGATCCACTATTTATCCATGTAGGGTCGAGTAGGTCGGATAGTGTACGCGCAGGATCGAGTAGGTCGGATGTTGTATGTGTAGAATCGCATTAGCTGATCAACGTTCGCTGGGAGATAAGTCATTTGTGAATGTTTTTGCTGGCAGTCTCTTCAGATTCGCATGGCATTTTCTTCAGAGCAGCTTGTCAGTTTCTTCAGAGGTAGGCTTTTTTATTCAAAAAACTGCCACTTCGGATCTTGCGTCGTAACTAAAACTGCCAGGAGTGCATTAGTAGGCTAGCTAGTGATCGATCAGTAACTTGTAAACACTGAGAGAACAGAAATAAGGAACTGTTAGTAACTTGTAAACACCGAGAGCACAAAAATAAGGATCATGCTATGCACAGCAGTAAGAGCCAATCCGTTCGAAATGTTCACACGAGACTCACATGCCTAGCATTGTAATATGTTCACATTAGTAGCCCAAAGTCAAAACCAACTAGTATGATTCCCATACATAAGATCAACATGTTAACTCTCAATGATTCACAGATCATATACAAATATGTAGCTCCAAAAGCAAAGATCTAGAAAAAACATCTGTTCTTCCTACTTACATGGATGCTTCTCTTGGCCAACATTCAGTACAGAGTGAAAGAAAAATTTGTTTGTGAAGTCTACAGTTCCTCTTGCAAACGTAAATGATTTCACCAACAGCTAGAATGATGAGAATGAACCACACATGATGGAGGAACATCCACTGCAATATGATTTGGTCTTCTCTCGACCACACGGCGAGACTATTTTCAGAATACAAACTTTAACTTAGGCAAAATGATGCCCATTGTATAATCAGACCAAAGCAATGAAGCACCTAGTGTTGGCCAATCAATAGTACAATACTACTTTTCTACAGTCCATGAAGTGACTATCCAATCTTTCTATGTCTATTTTCAAATGGCGCTGCATGCAGTGACTATACTATTCTCTTGTGCAGTTCAACAAAAATTGCGGTCACTTTGTTTGTTTTCCAAATAGCAATGGGCAGACATCTCTGACTGCACAAATATCAAGCAGTTAGTAAACATATACCCCACCTTGTATTTTTGGTTTAAACACGTCTCTTCCACTTAGCATCTGTCATGTTTTGCACTAGACAATTTGATACATCATGTTTTGCCCTGGACAATTTCATACTGAATTGATTTGCTGGTTCAGCACAGAAATATAGCTCCTATTCTTCATCAGACCAAGGATATCCATGTTCACAGTGATGGAAGAGGTGAAATCGATACAACCAAAATTGAGCATCCAATCATTGAATCCTATCCTCCACCTCCAATGTAGGTCCACCCTGCCAATAAATTCACATGCAAACCACTAGTATTACTATCTAATGACAGTACAAAAAGAGTAGCAGGATAGTAGCAAACCATGTACCTTTGTAATGAACATCTCATAGTGCCACCAATTGGATATAAAGGTTTTCGAAGAAAACATGCTCCTAATGTTGAACCATTTGTACTTTTTGTGCAGTTCCAGTAAAATCGAGCATCCCTGTTTGCATAGATATTGAAAGTGTGATTACTATAAAAGTGGCACTAGTTGAATCATAGACTCACAAATATAAGCATTCCAATTTCTTAATGGGAAAAGGTAGCAAGACTGTTTCTAACCACCTGTTCGAAGGAATAAATAAGGCAACAACGGCTGATGTCAGGAAGGCATACATAGTTTTTTCTGAAAAATTGAACCATTCCTGACCTTTCCTCTTATTTTAAGCATATTCTGTGTAGTTCAACTAAAATAAAATGCCATCACCGCCTTGACAATTCAGTGACACTGTACAAAAGGAAATGACTTAACATTACATCATGATGTCAGATATGTAGTCGACAGGCATTAGAGGCAAACATACAGACCTCCTACGATAACATAATGAACATTAATTTTAACAAAGGTGTGACTAGCTTTACTGGGATAAGAGCATCTCCAATAGCATGTGTATATTTGGATGTCTATCTATTCTTATAGACAATGGTCTAAAAAGATTCCCTTATATACACGTCCAATTTTGCATCAGAACGTCTATATACAGGGACCATGATAGGTGGGCCGTTGCTGGGGAGAGGAAGAAATCATGACTGCAGCTGAGTTTAGACGACGCCTTCACAAAGTCCAGGGGTGGACATTGTCGAGGTCGATTTAGAGGATGTGTATATTTGGACGACCATATAGACAAGCTGTTGGACACCTCTTTTGGGCTCACGTCATGGAAAACGAGTATAGACATCCATATAGACAAGCTATTGGAGATGCTCTAATTTGAGTGAACTCTACACCCTCTGTTTATTAATATAAGACGTTTTTGCAGTTCAATTTAAAGTACCCAAATGTCTAGTATTTAGAAAAACAGGTAGTAGTTTTCTTGAGCACATATCTGGGAAAGCTTGCCACACTTTATATATGTCCATACGCTAATGCAACACCATTCGAATAGTACAAATATACAATAATCCAGTGGCTAGTGCAACAGTAGAGTAGTTATTTTATTACAGGGTACAATACAATGGTTTTACTGAATAGATTTCCATAAGCTATAGCACTGGAAGATTTCAATAAGAATAACAATATAAAATCTAAAGGTAACAAGTTTCAGCATTGGTATACTAGCTGTGCAAGAGCATTAAAACAAATACAAAAGTCTGAAGGTAACTAGCATTATTAACTAATGACAGTATAAAAAAATTGCAAACCATGTACCTTCAGGGTAAATATCATTTCGAACTCAAGGGGACCCAAAAATTGCTACCCCAATCTTGATAATCGATCAAACATAAAAAATTGATTGAATGAATCAAGAGAACAACCGGAGGAGGAGGTGCCCACTCTTGACCTTTCCTCTTGACCTTGTACAAAAAAATGACTTATCTCATGAAAGTGAGGTATGTAATCTATAAGCATTAACAGTGCAAAAATCTAAAGGTAGTAACAAGATTCATCGTTAGTATACTAGCTGTGCAACAACATTAGAATGCCTTAGCTGAAAAATCTTTAATACATCCACAATCAACAACTAACCCTGAAATAATCAAGTGACATTAAATGGCAGTGCTTAAATTTATCGATGGCATTAGGTCGAGTGCGGCATTAGTTAAATGTGCCAGCACTTTAGCAGTAGCATTGCTTGACTTGACCGCTGTCGTTATATTAACAACAAGAAGTGGCAATAAGAGCATGGGAAGCCCATTCAGACAGTGGGTGCACCAGTACGATGTACCTCCACAGACGCATAGAGTGATGAGGGAGGTATGGTTTCCCAGAGCAACAAATATCCATGCAGCATATGTGGATTACGTCCCATTTTTGTTCTCTTTATCCACATTTTTCCTATGTGAGGACAACAAACCGATCGACCTGGTCATTCTCTATTGCGTTGTCATGCCTTTCTACCCTTCTTCAACCAAGAGATACGAGACTCGTTCCTTAGCTACTGATTTCCCCCTTTTCAACCTAGATGCAGGTTCGATGCCTAGTCTCTTTGACAGTATAGTCTCCCTTTCTTTCCTTATTCAACCCAGACATGGATTAGTCTACATGAAGTAGGGTTTCCTTTAATAGTGCAAGTTAAGGTTTTCGTCTGCGTGACCAGCAGAGCAGAGGATAGCAAATTGGGAGATGGGGCAAATGGTGGAGTGGAAAAAGATCCACATGGAGCGACGTGGCAGATGGGGCAATAGAACAAGGGTATGGTTCGAAAAGAGGTAGCATACCTGAGGGTCGGCCGGAAGTGGCTTCGCTTGTGGTCATCGTCCTCCGCAAACACTACGGCAACAAGCTTGGGGGCGGAGGCCATCCCGCATAGGCGCTAGGTCTGAGAGGACGGCCTTATCGTCAGTGCGTGACCTCGCTCGCCCACGATGAGTGCATCAACGCTGCACGTCATTTTCTTCCCCGGTGGATCTGTGACCACCGGTGAGGAGAGAGAGGCCATCTTTTTTGGATCTGGAGAGAGGGTGATAGTGTGAGAAGCAAGTGGGCAACCCTTAGCAAGAAAGCGTTGAAGCTCCAGCCTATATATCTTTTTTAGACTACTAGTACTAGAGGTGGAGTAGTGGTAGAGTAGTTTATATTTTCAGCATACAGTACCAGTTAGTCGTGCTTCAAAACTGAACGACACACCATTAAAAAATATAGGTCGATAACTAATGCGGCACCTCGGGCCAACGCGGCCAGATAGCATTTTGCACGAGAAATTACACACCATGTTTCGTTCACATCTGGTCCTGTTCCAACATGTCAGTGAGATGACGGCGAGTCCTTTTGTATAATTTCCGAATGGACGTCTATGTAGGCCGGGGTGCCTCTTCGTGTACCATGGCAACCGTCCACCGAATCTTTGCTTTTCTCTCTTGATTTGGAACTGCTGTCGCACACTCTTCCTCCCTCCTCCATTTGCCTTCACCCTTCCTTCTGCCATTGTTCGGTCGTCTTCTCCATGGAGGGCATAGGCCGGAAACAACCCCGTTATTCTTGCCCCAATCTGAATGATGACGCGGTGGAGGAACTCATTGATCGCTGCGACGTCATCACCTTGGCTAGCATGGAAAGTACATTCAAGACCATTCTTGACTCAACTAATAACATCATTACAAGGAACCCAAGGGTCCAAGAGCGGTTCGATCTCCCCTATCTTCTTTGCCGTGACCCTGCTAACTGGCGCACGGACGACGGAGGCCTCGCCTTGTGCAAGTTGATGCTGCTTGATAATGAGACGTGTGACGTTAAGATGCCATCGCTTGATGGTAAGTCTTGGGCAGGCGCAAATGGATATTGTGTTGTTTATATTGGGTACAACTGCGAGTGGGAACTTGTGAATGTGTACACTCGTCACCGGGTTCCACTTCCAAAAATCTCAGACTGCCCAGAGGTTGAGTACACCAGTATTCTATATGAGTTCAAATATGATCATGGTGACTATCATCTATGGAAGATAGCAATTTGTCAAGTTCCCAACCGCTCTTGGGATTACACGAACTATGAAGTTGTTGCTATCTTCGACATGCTTCTTGCCGTCCTTACTTCCACGTCTCGATGGATATTGCTCAAAAATGAATTTCTGTACACGGATGAGTACTGTGATGCAATTCAATACGAGGGTCTTGTGTTTGCTGCCACCACTCGTGGCACTATTTTTTGCATGGAATCCTGATGCTTTCAGTATGTTTGTCTTCCACTGTAATTATAATTGATTCATCCACATGCATGCGGGTTAGCTAGTTTCCCTTTACTAATTAACCTTCTTGTGTTTCCAAGGTCCTGTGAACATTCCACCACCTATACTTGAAAATTTTTATAACCAAGGGGGAGATGAAGATGTTGATGATCACGAGCATGAGGATGAGCAGGACGCATATACTCAGTGGCAGCTGGCAACTTATTCCGATGGATCACCTCTTCTTGTCTGTATACAGGGCACTGCCGAAGTTACTAAGGAGGCAACTGTTGTCTTGCATGGTCGCACTCTCCGGACCTATTCCAACATCCATTGTAGGGTATTTGGGATGGATACTAGTGTACTAGCGCCAACACCTTCTCCCTAGTTCAGTATTGAAAGTCTTGGAGGGAACTCGCTCTTCCTTGGACAAAACTATCCAATGATGGTGAAAGGCGATCCAGCTGCTGTTGACACAACATTACTACCATTTACGAGAAGAAACTGTATCTATACCTCAGACATTTCTATGCTTCCCTACCGTCCCAATATCGGTCCTGACATAGGCCCCTTCAGCCTGGATGATCAGTACTGCGTTGGTCTCGAGATTAACAGTAACTGGCCTTTCCCAGAGAATCACTTCCAGTTCAAAGCAAGCGTTTCCAACGCTGATGAGTGGTTGAGCTAAAGTTCATTTCATTGTTTGTTATTTGTTGTGTGATGAAAACTTTAGTATTTATAATGTATCCTCGTTGTCATTGTGGGTTCATGACCTATTGTATGTAATAAAATGATATGCATGTGATAAACTTACTAAACTTATGAATGGCTTTCGAGTCGCTTATCCGAGTGGGTGCTATGACGAGGCAAACAAATATTTTCTGAATACATAATTGTACGTGCATTGCAACATGTTATCAGATGAGTCCAATCAACAATAGTACTACTATTTTTACTAGCTTCACATGCTTCGCACGTTGGGCGGGTGTTTTTACTGTAGCTGCGAATCCCACCATCCTAGGTCCTCGGATGAGTCCCGTAGAAATTGAATTTTGATGTTTGGGTTAAAACTTTCAAAACTGTTGCACTATCTCTATGTCTACATATACGCAACAAGTTTTAAACTTGAGACCACCCACCCACCCTCTCAAAGAACACTTTTTAACCTAGCACAGACTCCAGGAAATTTGGCCACAGTGTGAGGTGGGCCATATGTTAATGTGTTCGCTGTACGTAACCATCACCTCGAATCCTCGATATATAGTAGGGTGGCATGGGCCAGAACAAGCATTCACATCTAGTAGTACGAAACATGACACCAGCATGACTTCCATCCGACACCATATTTCTTGGAGTCCGTGCTACAGCTATCTCTTCAACCTCCTCGTTTCTCTAACTCAACCATTGCACGGCGCGCGAGGTGGGGGTTTGCCGATAGTCGATTTCCTCAACTGCGGTCCCACTTGTAAGGCCAACTCAAACGCACGACCCCAAACGAACCTCCGTTTTGCCTAGATTCTGTCTGTTTGGGTAGGGCAATGGGGTCGTGTCCGGTCCATTTCTCGGATGCGGTGGCCGTGCGCCCAACGCGCGGACGCATCCCGGCCGCGTACATTTTTTTGCAAACACATATCTTTTTTTCATCATTGATTTTTGGTACATGGAAATACATCACCCAAGTTGGAATAGAAAAGCAAGACCAAAGAAAACAAGAACCACAAGAATACATTTGAGAAGATATCCAACTTCCATAAGTGCTCCTGTAAGTTGGATTAGTACCTTCTCGATGCATTCATTGTTGATTTGCGGAGGCTCGATCTTGCATGCTTCTTTCTTCTTCGAGTGTAAAGAAGTAGACGTTGCTTCCTTGCATCTAGTCTCATGTCTAGCCTCTATTCTATCAACAAGTGCACTAGTCTCATCTCTAGCCTCCATGCTAGCTAGAAGTGCTACAACATCTACTAAATTGCGCTCTATCAATATATGGATGTACTCTTCTTCCCAATACCAGAACCTGCATCCATTCTAAACAATAAAATTTTAAGTTAGCACAACTAGTCTAATCCGAGAGCACGACCGAAGCTAAAGTAGCACATACCCCATCGGTTGAGCACTAGATGAACACCCATCCGGGATGTTCCGGTGTTGTAGACACACGGCGCAAGACCTTCTTTGGGCAGTCATCGCATGTAATGAGTGGCAACGGTGCACCGACAAGCTTTTGGGCCAGCACCGAGCCTGGCCGACCGCCATTCATGTATTTGTCGGTTGACCACCGACGGTGTAGATTCGATCGGCTAGAGGAGGAGTCAATACCTGCATGTGGCCTTGCGGCCTTGCCGGCGCCTTCTAGTTCGGTGCCCGACCAGTCCATGGCGCGACGCGGCCTCCCACAACCGGGCGAGCTCAAGCCCGACCGGATCCGCTCCAAATCCGGCCGCCAGGTGCGCAAAACACGTAGCCGTGGTTGGGTAGCTCCGGGGTGTCGAGGGAAAGGGGGCTGAGCGAGTGTGTGTCCGAGCTGCATGCGCTGGAGTTGGCCTAGTGGCATGGCGGACCAACCGTGTGGGGGTGCGAATTGGCTTCGCTCGTGTGGGGGACGGAAGCCATCCCACGCGGGCACTAGGTCTGACAGGACGGCCTTGTCGTCAGTGTGTGACCTCTGTGGCAACCGTCCTCTCCCCACTAGCCTCTTCGTTGGCATGTGGTCCCTTTCCAACATGTCAGTGAGATGACGGCGAGTCCTTTTGTACAATTTCCGAACAGACGTCTATGTAGGCCGGGGCGCCTCTTCGTGTACCGTGGGAACCGTCAACCGACTCTTCGCCTTTCCCTCTCAATTTGGAACTGCTATCGCACGTTCTTCCTCCCTACTCCATTTGCCCTCACCCTTCCTTCTGCCATTGTTCGATCGTCTTCTCCATGGAGGGAACAGGTCGGAAACGACCCCGTTATTCTTGCCCCGATCTGAATGATGACGTTGTGGAGGAACTCATTGATCGGTGTGACGTCATCACCTCGGCTAGCATGGTAGGTTCATTCAAGACCATTCTTGACTCAAAAAATAACATCATTACAATGAACCCAAGGGTCCAGGAGCAGTTTGATCTCCCCTATCTTCTTCATCATGACCCTGCTCACCGACGCACGGACAACGGAGGCCTCGCCTTGTGCAACTTGGTGCCGCTTGATAATGATACGTGTGATGTTAATATGCCATCGCTTGAGGGTAAGGCTTGGGCAGGCGCAAATGGAGATTGGGTTGTTTATATTGGGTCCAACTGCGAGTGGGAACTTGTGAATGTGTACACTCGTCACCGGGTTCCACTTCCAAAAATCTCAGACTACCCAGAGGTTGAGCACACCGATTATCTACGTATGTTCAACTACGGTCATGGTGGCTATCGTCTACAGAAGATAGCAATTTGTCAAGTTCCCGACCGCTCTTGGGATTTAATGGAATATGGAGTTGTTGCTATCTTCGACATGCTTGTTGCCTTCCTTCATAGTTCAACTAGATGTATATTGCTCAAAAATCAGTTTCTATACATAGATGGGTACTGTGACGCAATTCAATACGAGGGTCTTGTGTTTGCTTCCACCACTCGTGGCACTGTTTTTGCATGGAATCCTTATGCTTTTGGTACGTTTGTCTTCCACCATAATTATAATTGTTTCATCCACATGCATGCGGGTTAGCTAGTTTCCCTTTACTAATTAACCTTCTTGTGTCTCCAAGGTCCTGTGAACATTCCACCACCTATACTTGAAAAAAAAATTATAACCAAGGGGGAGATGATGATGATGATGATGATGATGATCACGAGCATGAGGACCCATATACTCAGTGGCTCCTGGCAACTTATTCCGATGGATCACCTCTTCTTGTCTGTATACAGGGCACCACTGATGTGACTAAGGAAGCATGTGTTGTTTCCCATGGTCGCACTCTCCGGACCTATTCCAACATCCGTTGTAGGGTATTCAGGATGGATACTACTGTGCTAGCACCAACACCTTCTCCCTGGTTTAGTATTGATACTCTTGGAGGAAACTCGCTCTTACTTGGACGAAACTATCCAATCATGGTGAAAGGCGATCCAGCTGCTGTTGACACAATGTTACTACCATTTATGAGAAGCAACTGTATCTATACCTCGGACATTGCTATGCTTCCCTACCGTGGCTATCACAATATGGGTCATGAAATAGGCCGCTTCAGCCTGGATGATCAGTCCTGCGTTGGTCTCAAGATTGACAGTAGCTGGCCCTTCTGAGAGAAACTCTTCTGGTTCAAAGCAAGCATTTCCAACGCCGAGGATTGGTTGAGCTGAAGTTCATTTCATTGCTTATTATTTGTTGTGTAATGAAAACTTTAGTATTTACTAGAATATTTTGTTGGAACTAATCTATAACCCAACATGTATCCTCGTTGTCGTTGTGTGTTGATGACTTGTTGTATGTAATGAATGGTACATTTGCATATGCATGTCATAAACACAATTTATAAATGGTTTTCGACTCACTTCTTGGAGTGTTAGTGTCGTAGTAGTATAGCCAACATCCGTAGTAGTATGAAGTTGCCACATCACATAGAGCCAACGAATAGTTATTTCTAATTAGATCAACTAGATCTAGGTGTCGCACGGAGGCCGAGAAATATGGTGATAGCGTGACTGCGTGAGGTGGGCTTGTATGTAGTATGATGTAGTGATGACCCACAAGTATAGGGGATCTATCGTAGTCCTTTCAATAAGTAAGAGTGTCGAACCCAACAAGGAGCAGAAGGAAATGATAAGCAGTTTTCAGCAAGGTATCCTCTGCAAGTACTGAAATAAGTGGTAACAGATAGTTTTGTGATAAGATAATTTGTAACGAGCAACAAGTAACAAAAGTAAATAAAGTGCAGCAAAGTGGCCCAATCCTTTTGGTAGAAAAGGACAATCCTGGACAAACTCTTATATAAGGAAAAGCGCTCCCGAGGACACATGGGAATATCGTCAAGCTAGTTTTCATCACGTTCATATGATTCGCGTTCGGTACTTTGATAATTTGACATGTGGCTGAACCGGTGCTTGGGTGATGTTCTTACTTGAACAAGCATCCCACTTATGATTAACCTCTATTGCAACCATCTACAACTACAACAAAAGTATTAAGGTAAACCTAACCATAGCATGAAACATATGGATCCAAATCAACCCCTTACGAAGCAACGCATAAACTAGGGTTTAGGCTTCTGTCACTCTAGCAACCCATCATCTACTTATTACTTCCCAATGCCTTCCTCTAGGCCCAAATAATGGTGAAGTGTTATGTAGTCGACATTCACATAACACCACTAGAGGCTAGACAACATGCATCTCATCAAAATATCGAACGAATACCAAATTCACATGACTACTAATAGCAAGACTTCTCCCTTGTCCTCAGGAACAAATGTAACTACTCACAAAGCATATTCATGTTCATAATCAGAGGGGTAATAATATGCATAAAGGATCTGAACATATGATCTTCCACCAATTAAACTAACTAGCATCAACTACAAGGAGTAATTAACACTACTAGCAACCTACTAGCACCAATCCCGGGCTTGGAGACAAGAATTGGATACAAGAGATGAACTAGGGTTTTGAGATGAGATGGTGCTGATGGAGATGTTGATGGAGATTGCCCTCTCCCGATGAGAGGAGCATTGGTGATGACGATGGCGATGATTTCCCCCTCCGGGAGGGAAGTTTCCCTGGCAGAACAGCTCTGCCGGAGCTCTAGATTGGATCCGCCAAGGTTCCGCCTCGTGGCGGTGGAGTTTCGTCCCGAAAGGTTGCTTCTCGTTGTTTTCTCGACGAAAGACTTCATATAGGAGAAGATGGTCATCAGAGAGCCAGCAGGGGGGCCATGAGGTAGGGAGGCGCGCCCTAGGGGGGGCACCCCCCATCCTCGTGGGAAGGGTGTGGGCCCCCTGGTCTTTATCTTTGGCAAGGATTTTTCATTATTTATTATAAGGTATTCCGTGGAGTTTCAGGACTTTTGGAGTTGTGCAGAATAGGTCTCTAATATTTGCTCCTTTTCCAACCCAGAATTCCAGCTGCCGGCATTCTCCCTCCTTATGTAAACCTTGTAAAATAAGAGAGAATAGCCATAAGTATTGTGACATAATGTGAAATAACAGCCCATAATGTAATAAATATCGATATAAAAGCATGATGCAAAATGGACGTCTGAACTCCCCCAAGCTTAGACCTCGCTTGTCCTCAAGCGAAAGTCGATAACAATAAATATGTCCCCATGTTTAGAGGTAGAGGCGTCGATAAAAATAAAATACGGACATGAGGGCATCATGATTATTCTCACAACAGCAACATACATAGATATTGTCATATGATTACTTATGTTCAAGTGATGATCTATTCACAATGCAAAAGTATGAATCAGAAACCTTATTGAGAACCAACAAACTATAACCTCAGTCATTGAAGCAATTGCAATTTATCATAACATCAGAAAGAGTCTATGTCAGAGCTAAAAAGCAAGTCCACATACTCAACTATCATCTAGTCCTTCATAATTGCTAACACTCGCGCAATACTTGTGGTTACGGGGTTTTAATCGGACAGAGAGAAAGATATGGGCTTATAGTTTTGCCCCACAACCTTTTACCTCAAGGGTAATGTCAACAATAATAAATCATGCTCCCCTACATCCAATTAGATATGTCTATCAGGATCTTTCGAACACACTGTGCTTGCCAAAGGATAAAATGTAAAAAGGAAAGGTGAAGATCACCATGACTCTTGCATAAAGTAGAAGATAATAATAAAAGATAGGCCCTTCGCAGAGGGAAGCAGAGGTTGCCATGCGCTCTTATGGTTGGATGTACAAAATCTTAATGCAAAAGAACGTCACTTTATATTACCCCTTGTGATATGAACCTTTATTATGCAGTCCGTCGCTTTTATTACTTGCACATCACAAGATCGTATAAAGCTTATTTCTCCCACACTAATCATACATATTTAGAGCAATTTTTATTGCTTGCACCGATGACAACTTACTTGAAGGATCTTACTCAATCCATAGGTAGATATGGTGGACTCTCATGGCAAAACTGGTTTAAGGGTATTTGGAAGCACAAGTAGTATCTCTACTTGGTGTTGAGAATTTGGCTAGCATGAGGGGGAAAGGCAAGCTCAGCATGTTGGATGATCCATCACAACATACTTTATATCAGATATAAGAAAACATAACCCATTACGTTGTCTTCCTTGTCCAACATCAACTCTTTAGCATGTCAAATTTTGATGAGTGCTCCCAATCATAAAAGATGACAATAATAGTATATTTATATGTGAAACCTCTCTTTCCTTATTACTTCCTATTAATTGCAACAATGACCAAAGCTATGTCTGCCAACTCCCAACAACTTTTAATCATCACACTCTTTCTATGTGAAGTCATTACTATCAATAAGATCCATATGAACTTTTGTTTCTTCTTATTTTTTTTCTTTTATTCACCCAAGATCATAGCAAGAAAATCAAGCCCTTGACTCAACACTAATCTTTATTATATAGCTCACGGACTCAATTACATAGAGAGATCATAAAGAAAAACTTAAAACTAGATCATGCCATAAACTTTATTCTACTAGATCAAAATACTACTAATAGGATCAAACTAAGGAATACGGTAAAGATAGGAGTTGTGATTGTGATACGATACCGGGGCACCCTCCCCAAACTTGGCGGTTGCCAAGGGGAGTGCCCATACCAGATACTCAATTCTTCTTTGTTGGAGGAGACGGTGGTGATTTTGTTGATGGCATAGGCTTCTTCCTTAATTTGCGTTTGAGGACAGAATTTTGGTCCCTTAGGTCCTCGATATCCTGTTCCAGGCTCATTATCTTTTTGCATAGTTCCTGCTTGTTTTCCTGCAAGAGTCGAAAAGGGATAAACTTGATCTTAGGTTTGTTTACCCTATCTGGGAGGCTTGACTTTTTGAACTCCACATGCATGTGCCCAGGTTGAGGTAGCGGGACTTCATCTTCATCTGAGCTCGTCTCCTCCTTTCCCTTGGGTTCATAGTCTTCTTCTTCTTCCGCGGTCCAACCATAATGCTCCACCTCTCCATAGACCTTAGGGTCTACAAGGTAATCAACCACATAGCTTTGTCCTTCCGAATCCTGGAACGACATGTTGCTCTGTCTGCAACAGGACGGCTCAAAACAAAGACAAGAGATTTTTGCGTGATACGGGAGTCAAAACCCCTGGGAGGTTATATAATGAATTTTTACCAACCAAAATACGTATTGTGCAAGAAAATGGACTCTGGAAGGCACACGAGGTGCTCACGAGGTAGGGGGGCGCACCCAGGGGGTAGGGCGCGCCCTCCACCCTCGTGGGGCCCTCGTGTCCTTCCCTGTCTGCTACTTAATTTTCTATTTTTCTAAATATTCCAAAACGGAGAAATATTGCCTTAAAAGTTGTTTTGGAGTCGGTTTACTTACCGTACCACATACCTATTCCTTTTTGGAGTCTGAAACGTTCTGGAAAGTGTCCCTTATGTATTCCTCCGGGGTTACGGTTTCAATAATATTGGTTTCAACATTTATGTGATTACCTGAGATATAATGTTTGACTCTCTGACTGTTTACCACCTTCGGATTTGTGCCTTCGAAGTTGTTGATTTTTATGGCACCAGAACTATAGACCTCCTCGATAACATAGGGGCCTTCCCATTTAGAGAGAAGTTTTCCTGCAAAAAATCTTAAACGAGAGTTGTATAGCAATACATAATCACCTACATTAGACTCACGCTTTTGTATCCTTTTGTCATGCCATCTTTTAACCTTTTCTTTAAACAACTTGGCATTTTCATAAGCTTGGGTTCTCCATTCATCAAGTGAGCTAATATCAAATAACCTCTTTTCACCGACAAGTTTAAAATCACGGTTGAGCTCTTTAATAGCCCGATATGCCTTATGTTCTAGTTCGAGAGGTAAGTGACATGCTTTTCCATATACCATTTTATACGGAGACATACCCATAGGATTTTTATATGCAGTTCTATAGGCCCATAAATCATCATCAAGTTTCTTGGACCAGTTCTTTCTAGATCTATTGACTGTCTTTTGCAAAATTAATTTGAGTTCTCTATTACTCAATTCTACCTTGACCACTAGACTGTGGGTGATACGGAGATGCAATTCTATGATTGACGTCATATTTAGCAAGCATTTTACGGAAAGCTCCATGAATAAAATGTGAACCACCATCAGTCATTAAATATCTAGAGACTCCAAACCTCGGAAAAATAACTTCTTTAAGCATTTTAATAGAAGTGTTATGATCAACACTACTAGTTGGAATAGCTTCTATCCACTTAGTAACGTAATCAACAGCAACTAAAATATGTGTATATCCATTAGAGGCAGGAAAAGGTCCCATATAATCAAAGCCCCAAACATCAAACGGTTCAATAACAAGTGAATAATTCATAGGCATCTCTTGACGTCTACTAATATTACCAATTCTTTGACATTCATCACAAGATAGGACAAACTTACGGGCATCCTTGAAGAGAGTAGGCCAATAAAAACCTGATTGCAATACCTTATGTGCAGTTCTATCTCCCGCGTGTTGTCCTCCATAAGTTTTGGATTGGCACTTGCGTAGGATCTGTTCATGTTCATGCTCAGGTACACAACGTCTAATAACACCATCTACTCCTTCTTTATAAAGACGTGGGTCATCCCAAAAGTAATGTCTCAAATCATAGAAGAACTTTTTCTTTTGTTGGTATGTGAAGCTAGGTGGTATAAATTTAGCAACTATGTAATTAGCATAATCAGCATACCAAGGGGTACTACGAGAAGTACTTATGACATTTAATTGTTCATCAGGAAAGCTATCATCAATAGGTAGTGGGTCATCAAGAACATTCTCTAACCTAGATAAGTTGTCTGCAACGGGGTTCTCAGCTCCTTTTCTATCAACAATATGCAAATCAAATTCTTGTAGTAAGAGAACCCATCTAATAAGTCTAGGTTTAGCATCTTTCTTCTCCATAAGATATTTAATAGCAGCATGATCAGTGTGGATAGTTACTTTAGAATCAACAATATAAGGTCTGAACTTATCACAAGCAAATACAACTGCTAAAAGTTCTTTTTCAGTAGTAGCATAATTTCTTTGAGCATTGTCTAGAGTCTTACTAGCATAATGGATAACATTTAATTTCTTATCAACTCTTTGCCCTAGAACAGCACCTACAACATAATCGCTAGCATCACACATAATTTCAAAGGGTAAATTCCAATCAGGTGGCTGAACAATAGGTGCAGAGACTAATGCTTTCTTAAGTATTTGAAATGCTTCTACACAATCATCATCAAAGACAAATGGTATATCTTTTTGTAATAAATTAGTCAGAGGCCGAGAAATTTTTGAGAAGTCCTTAATGAATCTCCTATAAAATCCGGCGTGACCAAGGAAACTTCTTATACCTTTGATGTCCTTAGGACATGGCATCTTTTCAATAGCATCAACCTTGGCTTTATCAACTTCAATACCTCTTTCAGAAACTTTATGCCACAAGACAATACCCTCATTAACCATAAAGTGGCACTTTTCCCAATTCAAGACAAGATTAGTTTCTTCACATCTCTGCAAAACTCGATCAAGATTGCTCAAGCAATCTTCAAAAGAAGATCCATAGACGGAAAAGTCGTCCATCAAAACCTCACAAATCTTTTCACAAAAGTCAGAGAATATAGCCATCATGCATCTTTGGAAGGTAGCAGGTGCATTACATAAACCAAAAGGCATACGTCTATAAGCAAAAGTACCAAAAGGGCATGTAAAAGTAGTCTTTGATTGATCTTTAGCCGACACAGGTATTTGAGAGAAACCAAAATAACCATCTAGAAAGCAGTAATGTGTATGTTTGCATAATCTTTCTAGCATTTGATCGATAAAAGGTAAGGGGTAATGATCTTTCTTAGTAGCCTTATTTAATTTGCGGAAATCAATTACCATCCTATAACCTGTAATAATTCTTTGTGGAATCAATTCATCTTTATCATTAGGAGCAACAGTAATACCTCCCTTCTTAGGGACACAAAGAACAGGACTTACCCACTGACTATCAGCAACGGGATAAATTATACCTGCCTCCAGAAGCTTTTGTATTTCTTTTCTTACCACTTCTTTCATTTTAGGATTCAGACGTCATTGAGGATCACGAACTAGTTTGGCATCTGCTTCCAAATTTATTTTATGTTGACATAGAGTGGGACTAATGCCCTTAAGATCATCAAGAGTATATCCAATAGCAGCACGGTGCTTCTTCAGAGTTTTCAATAATCTTTCTTCTTCATGCTCTGAAAGGTTAGCACTAATAATAACATGATAAATCTTCTTTTCATCAAGATAAGCATATTTAAGATTATCAGGCAACGGTTTAAGCTCAAACACGGGATCACCCTTAGGTGGAGGGGGATCCCCTAGGATTTCAATAGGCAAATTGTGTTTCAGCATAGGTTCCTATTTGAAGAATACTTCATCTATTTCCCTTCTTTCATTCATAAACATATCATTCTCATGGTCTAGCAAATATTGTTCTAAAGGATCACTAGGAGGTACGGCAATAGAAGCAAGACCAATAATTTCATCCTTACTAGGCAATTCTTCTTCACGGTGTTGTTTACTAAATTTAGAGAAATTAAATTCATGAGTCATATCATCCAAGCCAATAGTAACAACATTCTTTTCGCAGTCTATCTTAGCATTAACAGTGTTCAAGAAGGGTCTACCAAATATAATGGGACAAAGGCTATCTTGTGGGGAACTAAGAACAAGAAAATCAGCAGGATATTTAGTTTTCCCGCACAAGACTTCGACATCTCTAACAATTCCCACTGCTGAAATAGTATCTCTATTAGCCAGTTTAATTATGACATCAATATCTTCTAACTCAACATGTGCAATTTCATGCTTGATTTCTTTATACAAGTCATAAGGTATAACACTAGCACTAGCACCCATATCACATAAGCCATGATAACAATGATATCCTATTTTAACAAAAATAACAGGCACGCCTACCACAGGTCTATGTTCATCTTTAGCACAAGGTTTAGCAATTCTAGCAGTTTCACCGCAGAACTGAATAACATGCCCATCAATATTATCAGACAAGAGATCTTTAACAATAGCAACATTAGGTTCTACTTTAACTTGCTCAGGAGGTGTATATGTTTTAATATTGCTTTTACGAACCACAGTTGAAGCTTTAGCATGATCCTTTATCCTAACAGGGAAATGTGGTTTCTCAACATAAGAAGTAGGAACAATAGGATCATTATAAGTAATAGTCTTTTCTTCAACTTTAATAGGTGCAACTACTTTTACTTCTATGGGAGGATGATATTTAAACCACTTCTCCTTAGGGAGATCAACATAAGTAGCGAAAGATTCACAGAAAGAAGCCACTATCTCAGAATCAAGTCCATATTTAGTGCTAAACTTACGGAAAATATCGGTATCCATAAAAGATTTAACACAATCAAACTTAGGTGTCATACCTGACTCCTTACCTTTGTCGAGATCCCAATCTTCAGAGTTGCGTTTAATTCTATCCAATAAATCCCATCTAAATCCAATAGTCTTCATCATAAAAGAGCCAGCACAAGAAGTATCAAGCATGGTGCGATTATTTTCAGAAAGCCGAGCATATTTTTTTTGAAGAATTGTTTCTCTTGGGAGCTCATGATTGGGCATGAATATAACATTGATTCAAGCCTCCCCCAAGCTTGAGCGATGCTTTCTCCTTCGCGAGGCCAAAAATTATATATATAATCACGATCACGATGAACAAGATGCATAGGGTAATACTTTTGATGAAATTCCAATTTCAATCTTCTATAATTCCATGATCTCGTATCATCACATAGCCTATACCATATCAATGCGTCTCCCTTCAAAGATAAAGGGAAGACCTTATTCTTAGCAACATCATCGGGTATACCTGCAAGCTTAAATAATCCACAAACTTCATCCACATATATTAGGTGTTCATCAGGATGCTTTGTTCCATCTCCTGTAAAAGGCTTAGCTAGCAGTTTTTCTATCATACCCGAAGGATACTCATAAGGAATTTCATTTTCATATTCATTTTCAATAGGTTCAGTAGGTTGAGGAGCAACTCTTTGCTCTACTGGTCGGGGTGAAGATACCCCGAACAAGCCCCTCAGAGGATTACTTTCCATAGTAACAAGTGACAGTAAATTTCAGCACACTATATAAATTTTTCCTTACCAAATTCCACCTACCAAAGGCGCTTCATTCCCCGGTAACGGCGCCAGAAAAGAGTCTTGATGACCCACAAGTATAGTGGATCTATCGTAGTCCTTTCGATAAGTAAGAGTGTCGAACCCAACGAGGAGCAGAAGGAAATGATAAGCGGTTTTCAGCAAGGTATTCTGTGCAAGTATTGAAATAAGTGGTAACAGATAGTTTTGTGATAAGATAATTTGTAACGAGCAACAAGTAAGAAAAGTAAATAAAGTGCATCAAAGTGGCCCGATCCTTTTGGTAGTAAAGGACAAGCCTAGACAAACTCTTATATAAGGAAAAGCGCTCCTGAGGACACATGGGAATATCGTCAAGCTAGTTTTCATCACGTTCATATGATTCCCGTTCGGTACTTTGATAATTTGACATGTGGCTGAACCGGTGCTTGGGTGATGTTCTTACTTGAACAAGCATCCCACTTATGATTAACCTCTATTGCAACCATCTACAACTACAACAAAAGTATTAAGGTAAACCTAACCATAGCATGAAACATATGGATCCAAATCAGCCCCCTACGAAGCAACGCATAAACTAGGGTTTAAGCTTCTGTCACTCTAGCAACCCATCATCTACTTATTACTTCCCAATGCCTTCCTCTAGGACCAAATAATGGTGAAGTGTTATGTAGTCGACGTTCACATAACACCACTAGAGGCTAGACAACATGCATCTCATCAAAATATCGAACAAATACCAAATTCGCATGACTACTAATAGCAGGACTTCTCCCTTGTCCTCAGGAACAAACGTAACTACTCAAAAAGCATATTCATGTTCATAATCAGAGGGGTAATAATATGCATAAAGGATCTGAACATATGATCTTCCACCAATTAAACCAACTAGAATCAACTACAAGGAGTAATTAACACTACTAGCAACCTACTAGCACCAATCCCGGACTTGGAGACAAGAATTGGATACAAGAGATGAACTAGGGTTTTGAGATGAGATGGTGCTGATGAAGATGTTGATGGAGATTTCCCTCTCCCGATGAGAGGAGCATTGGTGATGACGATGGCGATGATTTCCCCCTCTGGGAGGGAAGTTTCCCCAGCAGAACAGCTCTGCCGGAGCTCTAGATTGGATCTGCCAAGGTTCCGCCTCGTGGCGGCGGAGTTTCATCCCGAAAAGTTGCTTCCTGTTTTTTTCTCGACGAAAGACTTCATATAGGAGAAGATGGTCATCGGAGAGCCACCAGGGGGCCCACGAGGTAGGGGCGCGCCCTAGGGGGGGGGGGCGCCCCCCACCCTCGTGGGAAGGGTGTGGGCCCCCTGGTCTTCATCTTTGGCGAGGATTTTTCATTATTTATTATAAGGTATTCCGTGGAGTTACAGGACTTTTGGAGTTGTGCAGAATAGGTCTCTAATATTTCCTCCTTTTCTAGCCCAGAATTCCAGCTGCCGGCATTCTCCCTCCTTATGTAAACCTTGTAAAATAAGAGAGAATAGCCATAAGTATTGTGACATAATGTGAAATTATAGCCCATAATGCAATAAATATCGATATAAAAGCATGATGCAAAATGGACGTATCATGTAGGCACGTGGCTTTCCGTGTTTCCTACTCCTCCGGTCTAAATGTTGAGAAGATTTGGTCGAGTTCTTCCTCTTGCTGACACGTGGGACATCCAGCATCCAGGTCATGTCATGCAAGAAAATGGAGTGGTAGTTGAAGCCACGTGATGTGCATCTTGGGTTAAACTGTAAATAGAATCTTACTACTCTTGAGTAACTCCAAAGGCGGCCACCGAGGACCTTTATTGGATTTGTTTTTCATCACCAGCATGTCGAGGTGAAAGGTGTGCGGGTTCAGTGGGTCCTCATGTGTTTTCACTGACATGTGGGACCGCATATGAGCAAACAAACGATGGGCTCCGCGCGTCTGGTGGCTGGCTGAGAAGAGAAATAGAGGAGGGCTGAGCACAGACTCCAGGAAATTTGTTCTACGTAACCAACACCTCGATATAGGCTCGATATAGTGGGGCGGCATGGGCCATAACTAGCATTCACGTCTAGCAGTACGACACACACCACCCACACGAGTCCCATCCGACACCAATTTTCTTGGAGTTTGTGCTACATCCATCTCTTCTCCCTCCTGTTTTGTCAGCCATCGCACGATGGCGGGGTGGGGGTTTGCCGATTGTCGGTTTGCTCAACTGCGGTCCCACTTGTAAGTGAAAATGCAACACAGCACACATTCCCCCTTGAGCTGTGTGCCGGACCAACCGTGTGGGGGTGCAACGCGAACACGGCTGGCTTTTCCTTTTGAACTTGTAACTTGTAAAATTTGGTTCTGCTCCATGGCGCGACCGATAGATAGAAATAACAATTTTCCCTAGAGTAATAAGAAGTTTGGTTCTAGCACGGTTCAGGCATGGAGTACTACGAAAATTATGAAGTTGATGCGAAAGGTAAGATAATTACTAGTAGTACCATATACATGGATTTGATGGAAACATAAAGATACATATGGATCCATCAACGACATCCTCACGCCCTAGTGCGCCGGGTCACCAACCGACGTGTGAGGAGCAGCGGCGTTGGCGGCGAGCTCAATGTGCTTGTGAACAATGCCATCCAAGGTTGCCCTGCGGGTCAAGAAGGCCAGTGACCTATCGTCCTCCTCTGGCACGTCGTAGTCCTTGTCGACGATTTGCGCGTAGACGTGGGTGATTATGTCGACAGTGTCTTGCTGCGCCAGGCACTACACGACGAGCGCGACCTCGAGGTGGACATTCTCTGGCACGACGGCGGGCAGTCGTAGGGCCACCAGTGCATCGAAGAGGTTGTCACCATAGAGGCCATTGAGGGTGGCGGGCATCGCAGAGCCTGGGCGCGTGAGCTGGAGGTGTACGTCAAGGTCGTCCGCGAGCTTCTTGACGACGGTGAACTTGTCGAGGAAGCCGACGAGGACCTCGTCGAACAAGGAGATGAAGCTGTCGTCCAAGCGGCCTCTCGTCCTGGCGGCCTCAAGCACGACCTAGAGACGTTCCTCGGTGCCGGGCCACATGCCGGCGTCATGGACCATCTGGCATAGCTGGCTAATGCTCACGCTCATCGCTTCCATGGGTCTAGCTTCTAGTCAACTGATCATGCGATTGGAGTGATCACTCTTGCCCTTGGTTAGGGTGCGTAGCTGCGTAGGATTTCGTAGATTGGACTAGCGGGGAGCCTTTATATGAGAAGTGCAGACTATGTTGCATTCACGTGTGTGTTGGCCATCTACTCCTCGGCCCGCTACTACACCTGCCTTTGGCTGTATGACAGGTGGGCCAGCCACCTGTTGGGCCCATGTGTCATTCACCCAAACGAAGGTGTAGTAAGTTAATGAAGCTGCGTCCCCCTCCGTGTCGGTGCAGTATAGTCATCTCACTAGACCTCTAGTTGGGGCCAAACGACAGAACTTTTATGTTTACTAGTTTATTGGTCCCTTTGCATTTTGTGCCAAGTTTTGACCTTTGATTTAACTAATAAAATGTTAATGCATGTAACAAAATGTTATGTAAGTCACCTTACGAAAACCTAATAATCCCAAAACACTTAGGCACGGTACATTAACTCCCTCCTCGTTTCTTATTTCGTGACATATCAACCAATGAGAGATGTGGGTCGTGCATGCTTTCAATGACTTGAGACTACCAAACATGACAAGCAGTGGTTTGTTCATTGCACGTAATCCTATTAATTAGCAAAAAGACATTAAGTTCTCTCGCTTTCCCCTTCGTCTTGGTCACGGTGCACAACCTAAGAGCATGGTTAATAGTATAGCCAGCTGCTGGCTATATGATGTTGCCATGTCATATAGAGCCATCACTTGTAGCCACTCATACAATAAGGTTAGCTACAAGGCTGGCTATAAGAGTACTACTTTTTCTCATCTTCTCTCTCTCTTTCTTCATATTTATTGTATATCGGCCTAGGAATCTGCATATAGCTAGGCTCTTGCATGAGAGCCCACTCCTCTTTTTCACTTGCTCTAAGATGACTTATACACCTAGACGGAGGGAGTAGTCTCAAGTCATTGGATGCATACACACCCCACGTCTCGTATTGGGTGATTTCTTTTTTCGTGGCAAAAAACAGGGAACGAGGTGGGTAGTTAATGCACCGCGCCTAAAAGTTTTGGGATTACTATTTGGTTTTGGTAACGTGACTAATGCACCAGTACGGAGGGAGTACAATAGTAGTCTTTGATTACAATAGTAGCTTACAAAGTTGAGCGCTCGGTGAGTACAATAATAGTCTGATTGATGAGACTTCAGATTTGAGCCATCTACCGGAAGGAATAAAACAATACACCATGTATTTATTTAGAGATGGAGTAGTACATTTTTTGTGACATGCATTACTAGATATTGCTAGTCAAATACTAAATCCAGATGGACGTGGTAGTACTACTAAATCCAGACGGTGGTGCTAGTACTAGTAGTAGTACTACCAATGTAGTAGTACTGTACTACCCGTTGGTCAAATTATTACGTGCTGCTCCTCACAGTGAAGTGACAAGACCCTGTGTCGGAGATGACACCTAAGTATAGGCGCCGTGTTCGGCATACCATAGTCAGCATCACCATCTGCAGTCACTATCATCATGGCTGTAGAGCTAGCCTGCTTACAACTAGCCGTATTCAACATAATTTCCTGTGCGTAGATGCCCGTGCATTGCATGGAACACCAAGATTGGGGGTGGATGGCACCGGGAGCGGCCATCGCGCCAGATTTTTCCATTGCCTTCTAGATGTGGTGGGGAGGAGATAAGGCTGATTGTGAGAGACAAGGAGTTGTTTGTAAATAGGGAACAAGTGCGGGCATCTTTTTGCAAAACTGGAGAAGTTTGGTTTGTATAAGTCAGATCTAGATCCAACGGCTATTGGTGAAAGATGGCAGGCATAACATCATCACCAACTCAGGACCTCTTTGATTCGCAGGATTTTGAAAACATAGGAATACGACACGGCAATATTACAAGTTTCAAACTGATATTACAATTGTTAGGAGTAATGCTGCACCTACGAAGAGGGAATTACTAGGAAGTTTACGTAAGAACTTTTGTTACTTTAGGTGGATGCAGCATTATCATACAAACTAAAATCCAACGCCCTAACAAGTCACTAATGGGCAAATAAATTTTCGAGTCTCTGGCCATTTGATGTTTCAAAAACAAATTCAGCTTCTGTGGAGACTTTGTCACTTAGGCTTAGACACTTGCGGTGATCAACAAGCCTTTCATTGTTGCGCCAGAGAACGCCAAACCTCATTACCTTGAGAACACTTGCCTCTAGAACAAAGCACCTGGCCAATTTAATCTCAGATGTGCTGCCTCGTTAGTCGATCAAATCAATTTCTGTAAGATGGAGATCAAGGCATTCGATGAGATTGTTATAGTGCTGCACATTTTTCACTTCCGGGTCTTTTTTTATCTGCAAAAGAAGAGAACATATTAGAGCAGCTGTTGTATAAGATTGCTGTGTCATCAAGAGGTACCAATATCATTCGCTCATACGATAGGGCTGGCTGGCTAGTGATATTTTTTCACTCTCTCTCTTTCTCTTTCCTCTCATTTACCTTGGAGCACGTGAAGAGCTTGGGCATTTGTTGCCTTCCACTATGTGTCTGATGCCATATTTCTCAAAAGTATGCCACATAATACGCATCGATGTCAAATCAAAAGATTTTGCCACCGCTCTCGTGATGTGAGAGAGTTGGCACCGCTGTGCACACAGACCCACATGTATAAACAAATCAATCAAACCAACTACACCAGCCTCTCACTCTCCCAAACAAGTGTTTTTTTATTTCCTCAGTCCTCTGTCTCTCCCACGCAAGTGTTTTTTCATGCGTGAGTTAATCTGGCACCGGAGCAAAGTAGGTGATCCAGATTGGGGCACCAGGTGAGCAATGGAGGGGCATTGATGCCAAATGCATCACAAGAGAATTTGGCACATGTTTTGGCCTACATAGTGGAGGGCCGTTATAGCCCACTTTTGTACTACCTCGTATTTAGTGTAAAATTTTGCCCATAGTTTTACCTAAGAAAATGCCAATGCATGTCACCAAAAATTATACCATTTGAAATTATGTTCAAATACGAATCCAGTGATATAATTTTTAGTGACATGCATTAACATTTTGTCAGTTAAATCTATGGTCAAATTTTGATACTACAAAATAGGAAGAGTAAACCAGGATGGAGGTAGTACTTGCTCTTAGGGTAACCATAGAGTTACTAGTCTAAGTTAATTTCCACTATGACTAGCCTAGGCTACTATAGTAGTACAACAAAAAAAACGGTCACGTGAGAAACAAATACTATAAACATTTCTTTCGGTGCAGTGCATAGATGCAGTTTTGAACACTACACTTGTCATCGTAAATTGAAAATATTATGAAAAAATTGAGATACGTTGTGATTACCGTTTATTAATAGGAAAGAAGTTTCACCTCGATGAGTAGCTTCTCCGTGCATGGAAATCAAGTAAGGAATCCAACAACTTGATCCAGATTGGGGCCGATAGATTTTATTGCCAAGATCTTCACTGTGTGCATAGACTGGGTCAAGCTTGTGGGAATCATTTTATGGAAGACGGTCGTAAATACATCAAGAAGAAATTTAAAAATGTGAATTTCAAGAAGACGGAGAAGAAGATGATTGTTGTACCTGAACGATTATGGATCCAATAAAGAGTTCGGAGAATTTGGCAAGTGAGTACACCAACGCTGTCAATTTCGGCGAGTCAATGACCCTGATTTTTGTTGGACCTTCTAGATCAGATACAAGCAATATCTCAAGGAAAGGTGCATTCTCAATGACCATAACATGGAACAACTGGAGTGATCTCTTCCCAATTGATGTCTTGTTGCGGGGCCAGCAAGACACATAAATCCATCGGAGATTCGTCGAGGCGATGTGGAGGCTAATGAACCCGTGGATCTGCTCAAGATGAAGGTACTCGAGCGTAGTACAACTGCGGAGCAGGTGCTCCATAGCCTTCTTCAAGATGACAACGTCGAAGAGGTCGAGCTGCTTGAGTTGAGGGAGAAGAAGGCGGGCGTGACATTAATCTGGGGAAGATAGCAGGAGCTGAAGCTGGCCCGATGCAGCATTGGCGTCAGGCGGAGCACGGACGGGCGGCAGATAGCGACATCGTCCAGCTTCAAAGCTGAGCTCCTCGAGCTGATCTATGGCGGGGGATAAGAACCACTCATCGAACTTGGCTTGGACCTTGCAGTTGGTACTGAACATGCGGATGTCAAGGCGTCTGGCTGGCCCAGGGTGCAATGAAAGGATCTTGGAGACTACATCCATGTGTTTGCAATCCCCATCGTAGAGGTAGCTGTCGATGGTGAGGTTGAGGGGGACGCGGTGCTAGAGGGGGCGCCACCGCCGGGAGAGCAGGGTGGTCCGCACGGGAGATTTGGTGGGGAGGAGGCCGATGATGATGAGAAGCTTGTCGTCGGGGAGGTTGCTTATGAAGTCCAGGCTCGCCGGATGCGGTTTTGGCTCGAGTTGCCTCCGCTTGTTGGCTGCCTCGCCGTCCATCTCAATTGGCGTCGACGTCGGTGTACACGTGTGCTGGTGTGTGTTGTGTGCTGGCCTACTGGGTTTGCGCGAGTGCGTCCTTATGTGCATGCCGCCACACAGTGGTGAATTGTGCGCGAGTGCGTCCTTCACGCGGAAGAAGTGTGCCCTCAATTTACTAGCGTGCGGGGTGCTACCCCGAGTGGTTTCAACTTTGTTTACTTCACCGCGAGTCAGATGGGCCTCTAGTTTACTTATTTTCACCCGCTGCCACATGGACCAGCACACGAAGATAGAGAACATGAGCTGACAAGCAGCATGTGGACTGGTTGACCGGTCAACTAAACAATATACAGAGCTAAACATTGACACAATGAGCGTATAATCCGTCGATATAGAGAATTCGAGTGAGAGGGGAGGCCTGTGAGAGATAGCAGAGAGAGAGAGAGGGAAAGAGCTACTCCCTCCGTTCGATAATGTAGTGCCAACATTTTTTTAAAGTCAAACTTTTGAAACTTTGACCAAGTTTACAAAGAAATTACTTATATCTACAATACCAAAGATAAATGATAGTATGAAGTAAGTACATGTTGTGACGAATCTAATGATCGTTCCAGATGTAAATGTTTTTCTCCACATATGCCTGGTCTAACTTTTCTGAGGTTTGACTTTTCAAAACATCCATATGCTTATGGACGTGAGAGAGTACCTAACTGGAGAGAGTGTGTGTGAAATAGAAAGAGTGAATGAAAAAAGTGTGTGTGCATGTGTGAAAGAGACATGGACAACACACGATAAAAGTAGAGAAAAAGCGTGTGCGTCTTATGCAAACATATCACACATGCATCTTCGACAACGTAAGCAAGGTGAGGAGATAGTGTGTGGTTGTTTTCAACTGAGATAGAAAGACCCCTAGCACGTGGCCAAGAGGGGTCTGACAAACAAGGGAGAGAGGTCGAGAGAGACATACGGAGAAAATGCATACATGGGGAGGAGAGAGTGTATGTTTGTCATAGAGAGATCCCCTAGAGATCGTGATGGGACTACATGCACTACCAAAAAAGACACTTCCGTGATGATACGTGTTTGTCACATTAGGTCACGTTTTCTGTCATGCATGTACATCCATGACGATTTTATGACAGAATCAAGATAGTCATACCTATGCTGTCGTAGAAGTGTTCCATGACATTACCAAAATTATCATCACGGAAGTGTCGACTTCCATGAAGATAAATCGCGCGTCACAGAAGTGCTTTCGTCAAGGGTGACCGACATGTGGCATCCACCGTAATGGGTTGCCGCTAAGCTATCGGGTCAGGTTTTGGATCCGATAACCCGTTAACAACCCGGACCAATGGGAAATTTCCACGTGTAAAATTCTGATTGGCCTGAGGAAACACGTGTCAGCTCGTTAGTGGGTCAGATAGGCGCCTATGATATGCCGACACATGCGACGGCCCACCACCGGCCCATTTAGCTTACAAAGGCCGGCCCATTTGACTTGGTCAAAAGTTAGCGGGCTGGCCCATGAAAAGCATGTTAACGGTCTCTTCGCAAATAGCCCATTTTACGGCCTAGTAACTCATGGCCCATTAGGGCCTACCTGAAATCGGCCCAACAACGTCATGTGGACCGTCGAATATAACACCAGTCTATTTCACTTTCGGCCCATGTATGGCCCACGACGTCTTTCGACCCATATGAGGCCTTCGTATATTTAGGCCCTTTAAAGGCCCATGCTGACTCTAGCCTAGAATGAACAGTAAATTTCTTTGTACCCGTTAACAACCCATGATTCACATGGGCCGTTTCCAGCCTGTGTTAGCTTTCGACCTACTGACGGCCCATACGTTCTTGGGCTCCTTTCCGGCCCTCGATTATTTCCGGCCCGTTACTGGCCTGTTCCCCTAATGGGCCAAATTCGACCCGTGGCAAGAGTCGGCCCATTCCTGGCTTGTTAACCCATTGCGCCGTTTCCAGCCCATTAACGACCCGTTATGCGTGTGACAGAATTAAGCCTTTGCTGTCCTCCAGCCTGTTAACAACCCATTACCGTGCTGGGCCGATACCAATTACGCCCGTATACGGCCCATGTAGACCCATTTATTCGACGGCCCGAGGCCCACCGATTCTATGGCCGTGTTGGAGGCCCATTTAAAGACGGCCCGTAGGAGGCCCATGGATCCTACGGCCCGTAGCAGGGTCATGGTTACCACGGTCCGTATATGGCCCATGGTTGTTGCGGCCACTAGCAAACCAGGGAAAACGAAAACTAGGAAATAAATAAGCCTGAAACTATCGCTAGGCTATTAAGGCGATTACACAGATTACATTCACTGGCATCAAAGATCGCCACTAGTGCAAATATAGGGAACACCCTACACTATACAAAAATGGCTTGCTGTTTTCTTCAGCCGGTGGTTGCACATTAAGAACAAATTTTGTATCGCAACAAAACAAATTACAACTATAAAACAAAAGGAAGGTTGGCATAAAAGTTAATAGTCTGGCAGATAAATGCACCACCAGAAATTCAGAAGCTCAGTTCATTTGACCTGACTGTTATGTTTTCATGTTGTATTATCCGATGGAGTACCATACCTTCGCCTTCATTTCTCCTAGGCTCCTGAACAACATAGCAAATGTCTGATAGTCTGGTTTCAAAACCATGCATATCTTGACGACATCGAACAATGTCTGTCCTTGTTTCACAAAGGGTCTCTATTAGGGAGCGGACTCGTGTCTGGAGCGCAGATATAACATTGTTTTGAGCTTGCATATCTTGATCATGAGGCGGTTTGGATGAGATTTCCTTAACAACCAACCCAGTATTATGTAGGAATGTGTTTTTGGCACTGTTAGTGGACAGGTACTGACCCACTGCAGCAAGAGCTGACATTGCGGGTATAGTTGCCTCGCCACCTTCAGAAGGTGGCGGTTCCACCATTTTTTCCATAGCTTGCTGAGAAGTTGAGTTTTTTACATTAGTACCAGAATAGAAGATATTAAGGAGGCAGAAAACTCAAACAAAATAGCTTTGGTCTATATATAGAACTTATTCTGGTGAACCCATGTAAAATATTAGTTGTATTTTACTGCAAAGTACATAATAAAACCAGGTTCCAAACATATGACCACGTACCATGGCTAATGTATTGTCTATTTCTTCACATTGTATTTACAACTAGGGATAAAGAGATAAAGTTTATAATACGGTAAGCATAATATGACATCATTCATATCACAAAAGAACTGAGAACAGACAAAAGGCAATTGTAACGTTGTGTGGGCAAGTCCAGCACGGAACTAGATTGCAGGTCGAGATCAAAGGAACATCACTCCTCTCTTTTAAACCTTGTAAGGTGCATTGATATGCTAAGACAATTGTGTATAAAATTGAAAAGACTAATAGACATTGGCTGCAAACCATGCAGTTCAAGGCACGAGTCAGAGTAAGTAGTAGTTAAAAGGCATGGGGATTAAGGACTTACAATAGTGGCTTTAACTGGTGTAGTTATGCCCTTCGTCTTGCTGGTGTGTCAGTCCTTGAAGATTTCCATAGCATTTAGTTTAGGTACTTTTTGGTCCTTGCGGAATTTCCTCTGCATTTGGAACAAGTCAATATAGATATGATAATATGGTACATCGAAACGAGTGAAACAACAGCTAATTACAAGAGCCTCGCTGTGTGCAATATAGCTACAAGATCCAGTCGTCTGTTGGAATTTCACTTTCGTATGGTTGGCCTTGTTCTTTGAACAATTCACCTACAAGAAGATAGATTTGTGTGGCGCATGCGTAAATAGGACTTCAACATGTGATCTAATCACATATATATAATGTACCTGATACTTCGGATCTGACCAGTGTTTAACCAGGCCTCTCCAGTCTTCATCCGATATATTTTTCCACTGGAGATGTTTGGGCAAGTTCACTGTTAGCCTTTCCTTCAAAGTGAGTTTTCCTCAAGTTATACCGATACTGTCATAGAGCAGACTTGAAAACATGGGTGCAAGCTTGTCTGGTTGCATCATCTTGGCTATCCAACTTGAACCTCATCTGTTGAAAATTATGCGAGTCGCATTATCAGCAACCTAGAAAGTATTGGACAGAGCAAGACGATATTGCAAGTTTCCATACATAACCATACTTATAGATAAATGGTCGAGGAAGGTGTTGAATTGGGTTTCATCTTTGAGAATCCATGTTGGGAGGATACGTACATGACACCTAATAGCAACCGCTGCCTCTGATACTAACTTGGTTGACTCTATAGCATCACGTGGCCTTTTTAAACCTGCCTCAAAATGGATCTCCATTCTTCCTCCTCTAGATTTAGTTAACCTATCAAGCATTATCCCTGATGTTTGTTTCCTCTTGCGCCTAGGTGCTAGTCCAACAACAAACATAGGAAGTGTTGGTGTACATCAAACTGTGAGACTACATATAAAGAAGCATGCAACTGTAACTTGGCTCCAGCAACTACCTTCTTGCTGTTGAAGCTCACAAAGTTCATCTGATCTTGCCAACACATCTTGTGTCAAGAGTGCTTGAGAAGTAGTGTCAGGTGGCAAGGGAGCTTGGGAATGTGCTGCTAGCTGAGTTGACCAACGAGTAAATCGTGCAACTGGTGGTACTGTGGAAGGTGTTGCAACAACTAGGGTTGTCTCTGCTTGTTTGGTGGCAGCTATTTGTTTCTGTTTGGCTTGTTCTGCAGCTCGTGTAGCATGGAATACCCTGTCGGTACAATTTTCTGCTGGACTTTGACCTTCTATTGCACCATCAGTACCAGCAGAATCTACAGGATTCTTCCACTTCCCTTTCCCTATCGTTCTGTCTTGCTTCCTCTTTCTCTGTGCCATGTTAAGTCAAGCCAACAAGAAAAACGAATAACAATTTAGTTCTTCAGAACAAATTCATGCCTGATACAGACAACCACATGATAGGAGGATGTAATATGTACAAAAAACAGGATGGCATGAGATAACCAGAACTATGATGTGTAAACTAAGCAGAAGACATTTCACTAAATTAGAAGCAATGCAATGGAAGGTAGACACCATATGAAAGATGCTACAAATATCGCTCTGCCAAGTTAACAGTGTCTCATCATAAATGCCGTTTAAACAAATGTGAAGCAGTACAAGAAATAAATCATATGCAAGATACAAACAACATCACACTACCAAGTTAAAGGTCTCTCATCATTAGTGCCATTGCATATTCACAACATTGCATATTCACAACCTATGATGTGTAAACTAAGGAGAAGGCATTTCAACAAATTAGAAGCAATGAAAGCTAGACACCATATGAAAGATGCATTGAATATCACTCTACCAAGTTAAAACTGTCTCGTCATAAGTGCCATTTCAACAAATTAGAAGTAGTACAAGCTAGAAAAGAATGCGAGATGTAACCTATATCACACTCCCAAGTCAATTGTGTCTTATGATAAGTGATTGTTGCAGGTTACACAACAGTAGTACTTTGATGTAAGAACATGGTGTGATAGACAAATATTGTATGTTCTAGAAACAGGAACACGTGTCTTATTCACAAGTATAATGTGTAAAGTAAGAAGATGAAATTCAACAAAATTAGAAGCAATACAAGCTAGACATCGTACATAACATGCAACCACATATAACAGTGCCAAGTTAGAGGGAGCACCTATGATGGTGCACTAGGGGAGACGTGCTCATCATCAACACAGCTACGTTGAGTGTGTCTATGCATGTGTTGTCTTGGAAATCATCTTGGGGGGATGGAGGAGTAGAATCTGTAGAGGCCCTCTGTTTGGAAGGAACACCAACATCCGCTGCCTTGCTAACTTCCTTCCGCTTTATTGATTTTGAATTGTCAAGTAAAACCGACAAGAAAAAGCAATAAAATTCACTCTTCAGAACTCATTCGTGCATGATACTAACAATCACTACTTTGATGTAAGGCAAACACATGATTCCGGGATGGAATAATACGAAAAACAGGACGGCATGGCATATTCACAACTGTTTGTGTAAACTAAGCATAAACCATTTCAACAAATAAGAAGCAATGCAAGCTAGACACCACATGAAAGATGCAACCAATATGACTGTAAAGTTAAAAGCACCCAATCATAAATGGCATTTCCACAAATTAGAAGCAACGCATGCTATAAATCATATGAAAGATGCAACTAATATCACACTGCATATACTGAAGGTGTCTCGTCATATTGATTTATGCGGGATACAAAAAACCAATAGTTTTATGTAAGGACATGCTTAATAGACAGATGTACTATGTACTCAAAATAGGAAGGCATGTCACGTTAACAGGTATAATGTATAAACTAAGCAGAATAGCACATGCAATTTAACCAGATTGGAAGAATTACAATCTAGACACCATATGCAACAAGCAACCACATATCATGCTGCCAAGTTAGAGCAAGAACCTGCGATGCTAGTGTAGGGGAAATGCGGTAATCAACTATAGAGCTACGTTCACTATCTTCATCTAGCCTTGCTGCTTCTTGAGAATCATGTGGGGAGGCTGACGCTGCAATATTTAAATGAGGATATTCTCTCACAGTAGTCCACTTGCCTGACTGCCTCATCATAAGTGATTGATGAGGGATACCCAAGAACATTAGTTTGATGTAAGAACATGGTTAATAGACAGATGTACTAGTATGTACCAAAAACAGGAAGACATGTCATATTCAAAGGTATAGTGTGTAAGCTAAGCATATGCAATTTAACCAAATTGGAAGCAATACAAGCTAGACATCCGGCTGGAGTGGTGAGCATGATCATCTAGGACCTGAGAGCCTGGTGGGAGGCGGGCTGCTTCACCACCATCATGGCTTTTTAGTTATCTTCCAGGTGATGCCTGTCTGTGCTGGGCTTGTCACTGGCTCGGCCAGTGCCCTGACTAGCCATTTGACATCTGGTGCTCCCGGGATGGTGGTTCATGTAAAAAATATCTTTCCTTACCTTAATAAAGACGGACTTCGGCCTTTCGAATACAAGCTAGACACCATATGCAACATGCAACCACATATGACACCGCGAAGTTAAAGCAGACACCTAGGATGGTGGTTCATTGGGAGCGAGGGCATCAACTCCAGAGCTATGTTTACCGTCTCCATCTACTGACACTGCAACCTTTAAATGGCTAAAACGTGTGTGGCCTAGCCGCGTACCACGCTGGAGCAACTTCTCTCTTTTATTTTCTGCTTCTGTGAAGGAAGCAGAGTCTGAAATACCCTTGCATAAAAACACAATAGTGAGAGTATGGGTGAAGTGTGTGCAGAACTAATGCACTGTAAAAGTAGCAGATAGCAGGTGGCTGAAAAATAAATGACAGGAGACATATGATAGCTCTACAACATTGCATGGCAACCAAAATTAGATTCTACTCCGTATGATTTTGTAATATATGAGCATAGGAAATGCAGGTACTCCCCCAGCACACCACCACATGTGGTCCTATCAAGATAACAGTCGACTGAAAATAAATAGGTCAGTTGATTTGTTTATGAACCGTCCTATCTATAAGGAATGGGCAGATGGCCTTCGTCTACCTCCTGCCAGTCACTGTTGACGATCTTTCTCGAACCGCCAGCGACCACCGACCCAGACCCCTGCTGTAACGCCCGGGTAATTAAGCTATAGTGAACCTATACTAATGATGCCACGTCACCTCGATTACTGTTGCCAATCGCATGTTAGTTTGAAACCGATACAAATTGAAATTCAAAAAATGGCAACCAACAAAAGTTTTCAAATATTAAAACTAAAATGTTTTGGATGTGACGAATAATTCATAAGTAATATTGATGGAGGAACCAAGTATTTATAAAATGTCTAAATGCATTGAACTAAATAAAACAGTAGCAAAAACAATTATTTAAATGATTTTAAAATAATAAATAGTTACAAACTATTTTTGTTTTAGGTGCGAAGCTAATTGTGGTAGGGACATAAGTATTAATGCTCTTTTAGGTACAACTTTGTATTTCATAAAAGCTAAAATTTAATAAAATAGAAAAGAACACTAAATAAAAAGAAAGACAAAATAGTAAGCAAACAAAAAAAGGGTTTGAAAGCCCCCTTCCTCCACTAGGCCGAATGGCCCAGATGGCCAAAGCCGACCCAGCTGGCCGGCCCAGTCGCCCCTGGCCTATATGGCCCTCCCCACCCCTGGAACCCTAACCGACCCTCACTCCTCCTACACGATCCCCTTCCCACTCCCTCTCGTTTCTCCAGCGCCGCCACGCTCCCTGCGCCGGAGCCCCAAGCCCGTCGGTGCGCCCGCCCCCAAAGAACCATCGCCTCCGCCCCACAACTACTCCCCCCGTCCTTGCTCCACCGTCCCCGCCCAGGACTTGGCCGGATTCACGCCTCCACGTCCTTCGGCCCCGACCTCTGCCGCACCAACGAGCAAGTCTGGTCGGCCTCCGCCGCCCCTTCCCGTTGCCAGACGGATCCAGATGCATCCACGTCATCCCCGATGCCAAGTCCATCCTCCTGTGCTGCCTCGCTGCCCGAGGAGCTCCAAGCCGCCGCCTGGAGCTTCTTCCTGAAGCTTGCTGCTGCCGCCTCCTTGACCTCGTCGAAATTCGCATCGTCGTAGCTATTTCTGCCTTGGCCTCGCTGCCTCAAGCACCACCACGAGCCCGCTGCCATCCCTACAGCTCCACTGTGAGCCGCCGTCCGTTTTCCCCCTTCCCTTGCTCGTTTTGGCCTTCCCTAGCGTTGTTTGCCGCGAGCCCGAGCTCCGGCCGCCGCCTACCACCAGCACCGACAGCGCTCCGGGCCTCTCAGGCGGCTGTCACGACCACCGTCTGACGCGCCATCTCCCGCGCTGTTGGACGCGCCCAACCGTCGCCGCCCTGTGCTGCGACGCAGCAGCTGCTGGCGCTGCTACTGCCGCTGTCTGCTACAGCTCTGCGCCGGCCGCGCTCACCATGGCCCTGGGGCGTCCCTCTTGCGCACCCGGGCTCCCCCTTCGCGCCCTCCCCGTGTACCCGCGCGCCCTGCCGCGGCCTCGTCCCCTCGCCGCTCGCCCCACTCACCCTTGCCGGTGCCTGCTTCTTGCACCGGCCGCCTTTGCCCCTGCGGCGCCGCCCGCTCGCCGATGCACCGGTGCCCGCGCCCACCGGTTGCCCCATCGGGTGCGCCCCTGCGAGGGCCATCGCCCGTTCGGGCTGGACCTGATACCCGCACGCCCGCAAAGGCCCCTGGGGCCTATGACAGATGGGGCCCCACCCCAGAACGTTTAAAAAATATATGAATAAAATGAATTAATAAAATTTATAATTAATTAATTAATTAAATAGTGAATTAATTAAGTTAATTAATCGTATTTAATTAATCTAATTAACTTGCTAGTTTACTTAAACAGTAATTTGTTTAGCTAAAACCTAATTAACTAAACAGTCAATGACGAACGGGACCCACACGTCAGTTGACCAGTAAACACCTCTGTTGACTGCTGATGTCATGCTGACGTCAGCATGCACTGTTATGGATAATGTTGTATTAAATTAATTAAATAAATGCTAAAATTAATTTAAATCTTTTAAAATTAATATAAAATAAACCGTATCTCGGAAGGAAAAACTTTGTACATGGAAGTTGCTCAGAACGACGAGACGAATCCGAATACGCAGTCCGTTTGTCCGCCACATGTCTCTAACATAGCGAACACGTGACTTTCCCACTCCGGTTCGTCTGTCCGGGAACACGAAACATCGATATATTTTGCCGGATGTTTCCCCCCTTCACCGGTACCACCTCATACTGCGTTAGGGCACCCCTAGCACCGATACTTGTCATGTCATGCATCTCTATGCATCTGTTTGCTTAATATTTATTGTTTCTTCCCCCTCTTCTCTCGCTAGACACCGAGACCGACGCCGCTGCTACCCAGTACGACTACAGTGTTGACGACCCCTCTCTCTTGCCAGAGCAACCAGGCAAGCCCCCCCTTGATCACCAGATATCGCCTACTCTTCTCTCTACTGCTTGCATTAGAGTAGTGTAGCATGTTACTGCTTTCCGTTAATCCTATTCTGATGCATGGCCTGTCATTGTTGCTACAACTGTCGATACCTTACCTGCCGTCCTAAATGCTTAGTATAGGATGCTAGATTATCATCAGTGGCCCTACATTCTTGTCCGCCTGCCATGTTATATTATCGAGCCGTGATCACTCGGGAGGTGCTCACGGGTATATACTTATATACATAATATATGATACATGTGGTGACTAAAGTCGGGTCGGCTTGTTGAGTACCCGCAAGTTATTCCGATGTTGGGGGCTGAAGGGGCAGGTGGTTCCACCCAGGTAGTGGTGGGCCTGGGTTCCCGACGGCCCCGACTGTTACTTTGAGGCGGAGCGGCATGGCAGGTTGATACCACCTAGGAGAGAGGTGGCCCTGGCCCTGGTCGGCGTCCGCGGTTATTTCAACATAACACGCTTAACAAGATCTTGGTATTTGATATGAGTCTGGCCACTGGCCTATACACACTAACCAACTACGCGGGAACAGTTATGGGCACTCGACATCGTGGTATCAGCCGAAGCCTTTGTGACGTCAGCGACTGAGCGGCGCACGCCGGGTTGGACCGCGTAACGCAACTTTCTTTGTAATGGAGGTTGCTAGGTCTGCTCTCCGGCTGCCCTCGCAACATGCAGGTGTGCAATGGGCCCAGACCCCTGCGCCATAGGATTTAGACCGGCGTGCTGACCTCTCTGTTGTGCCTAGGTAGGGCTGTGACGTGTTGATCTTCCGAGGCCGGGCATGACCCAGGAAAGTGTGTCCAGACAAAGGGGATGGAGCATGTTGGGAAATGTGGTGCACCCCTACAGGGAAGTTAATCTATTCAAATAGCCGCGATCTTTGGTAATAGGACGACTTGGAGTTGTACCTTGACCTTATGACAACTAAAACCGGATACATAATAAAACACACCCTTCCAAGTGCCAGATACAACCGGTGATCGCTCTCTCACAGGGCGACGAGGGGAGGATCATCGGTTAGGATATTGCTATGCGATGTTACTTGGTGAACTTACCATATACTCTCTTCTTCTGCTGCAAGATGGAGGATACCAGAAGTGTAGTCTTTGATAGGACTAGCTATCCCCCTCTTATTCCGGCATTCTCTAGTTCAGTCTACATATGATACCCTTATTCCATTTGATACCAATGCATACATATGTAGTGTAGCTCCTTGCTTGCGAGTACTTTGGATGAGTACTCATGGGTGCTTTGCTCCCTCTTTTCCCCCTTTCTATACCTGATTGCTGTGACCAGACGATGGAGCCCAGGAGCCAGACGCCACTGTCGATGACGACGACTACTACTACTTGGGAGGTGCCTACTACTACGTGCAGCCCGCTGATGACAACCAGGAGTAGTTTAGGAGGATCCCAGGCAGGAGGCATGCGCCTCTTTCAATATGTATCCCAGTTTGTGCTAGCCATCTTATGGCAACTTGTTTAACTTATGTCTGTACTCAGATATTGTTGCTTCCGCTGACTCGTCTATGATCGAGCTCTTGTATTCGAGCCCTCGAGGCCCCTGGCTTGTAATATGATGCTTGTATGACTTTTTTTATTTGTAGAGCCGTGTTGTGATATCTTCCCGTGAGTCCCTGATCTTGATCGTATACGTTTGCGTGTATGATTAGTGTACGGTCAAATCGAGGGCGACACAAGTTGGTATCAGAGCCAACTGCCTGTAGGAATCCCCCTTCCTCACTCCTTGGACGAAGTTGAGTCTAGTTGATGAAAACTGTTTTACTAACATAGCTGTGTGGCCCATGGGCCCACGTCGCCATTGGGTGGTATTAAGATCATTTATTCCTCGTCTATACTCTGGGACTCTGAATCTCTCTTCTACTCTGGTTAAATGATTTTACTAACTCTGACTCTAGGTTCTCGTAACTACTTCCTTCCGGAGAGCCCCATATTACAGATGATTGCCTGCTGCACCAGAAGATTCAGAAGATACTCTCCGATGTTATCCCGAGAACTTGTGCTCATTGCGTTTGCAATTCCCTTCCATCGTCAACCCCTATACATAACTACATGCACTTGCCATTCTTACCTTAGTCCCCAGTTGCTCTTGTTATTACAAGATACCCTGAAATTCTCTCTATTGTTTCGAGAATACTTTGTGCCTACTGCCTTGCAGTTCTTTGCCACCTGAATACCCATATAGTTAATTTCTCACACTTATCGAGTCTCCGCTCATCCCCAGTTGATTCTTGTATTTCACAAAAGTCTTTGAAATATCATTTGATCTTTCGAAAATCCTCAGCAGCCTATTGCTCTTGAAGATTCTTGCTTGCTTGCATTATGGTTAATGCCATAAGTATAGTAATCTTATTGGCATCCTTTGCCACTATCATTTTTAGCCCATTGATTCATTAAGGGCGAATGCTTGCAATCCTCAACTAGATCCTAGAATTCATCCTTCCGGCTCAGACGCCATTTTGAGCATGAGCTGGTTCTCGATCAATCAACTGATGTTGATTGTACCCCTAAGTCTATTCAAATTATCTGTTCTTTATTAGAGTGTCTGCTTCTAATCCCTTGATTTGGAAATCTTAATTCCCCTTTGCATTTGAGCTTGAATTAGTCAGTTGTTTCTATAATCAGATCTTCTTGCATTCTTTCTTCTTCTGGTTGAGTACCGATGCTCACATCAGATCCCTTATGGACCACCAGATCCTTTCTTGGATTTTGTCCGACACTGTCCTTCATATTCATTAACCTTGTGAGCCTTTCATCGGATACATAATGCCTTTGGTAAATTGTATCCCCTGCTTTTCTCAACCATGCTCTGCTCCCGAGCTTGAGTTATTCACCCCTAAAGTTTGTGGTATATGTTTCTAAGAAGCCCGATGGGTTGAGCCTATGCCTTCCTTAATTTGTGTGAACCCGAGAGTTTTCACAAGTCATACTCTTCTGGTATTTTGCCAGATAAAATTTCAACACTACAACTTCATCAAACGCGAGAAGTGAATGAAAGGTTATGCATTGGAGAAGTGGGAGTCGACCTTGGACTTTGTGTTCATGCCCATAGAAACGATGTAGATCCTATCATGGAAAATCCTTGTAATAATAATTGCCCCTTGATATAATACCATCTCGTGACTGTGAATTGGAATTGATCCCTTTGCAATCATGGTTCCGACCATATTTTATCCTTGATCCCATTTCTTAGACAAGTTAAATCACTTGTCTTCTGCTGATTGATACATCTCCGCAACCTCTATTTTAATCTTCCTTCGAGTATTGCCCTCTGGTATCTCGAGAATATCAAAGCACTGTGTTGCTTCCTATGAGTCTTCATCTAGTATTGCTTCTCACTGTTTTCAAGTTTCCCCAGGTTCTAAGTTATTAGTCACTCGAGAACACCCATAAGTGAATTGATTCCACACTCTGATTCAATAACTCTAAGTAATTCCCATTGCTTACGAGTTTAATAATCCTTCAAGTCATTGCTAGCTAGATCGGCTATATCACTAATGTGCTAAATTTTAACTGTGCTACCTGGTCCTTCTTCCCGGAGCACAATTTTCAACGATGAGCTAATCTTGCATCAATCTTCCTCGTCATATCAATCCTCCTCGAATAGCAAACTTGATTTCAAGTTTGTGTCATACTCGTGGTTCCAATAACCTTTCGCTTCATCATTCCTTTGACTTGATGTCATCGCCGATGGATTACATCTTCAAGAAATCTCTCGACAATTGTGTCGTGATCATCATCAACATTCTGAGCTCTTCTAGGATATCAATCGAATTCGTGATGATAAATACTATCCTTACCCCTCGATAATTTGTGTTATCATCGACAACATTCTCGCATTCCCTCCAACACGAAACTTGGTCTTGTTTTGTGTAGTTTCCTTTCTATCCAACAATTATGATTCTATCTTGGAGTATTACCATCTGTTATGTCTAGAATGTTGAGGGAATTACCTAAACTATTAATGCTTGAAATAGTAATACTTTTCACCATCACCAATCTTTCTTGGTCCCCATGTTGGTTCTAACCGGAATACCAACAGGTGAACGGTGCTGTTTGGATTTTGTACTTCTAGCAACCCTATTGCTTTGAAGTTCCTGGTCGACAGTTCATTCATAGACTATTGGTAATTGTATCACCATTCTAACATTGATCGTGCTACCGAGCCCAAATTTGGGTGCATCTTTCAACCAATGTTTAAATATGTGTGTTTTCCTCAAGCATACATTATTATATCATTTGATCTGACAAATGTTATCTCCTTGTTCACATAATTGTGGAAATCCATCTTTTTGGAAATCTCGATGAGTTGTCGCTGAGTCCATCAGCCACCTCCTCATCCTCTCCTTAGTTTAATGATAAACTCTTATTTCGGTACTCGCTTCCATAGTTCATTTCCTGAGAATCTTACATCGTCATCTCGTCAATTTGTGTTGCACCTTTTCTTCTCATGCATCCTAAGTCTGAGATATCCTGACACTAATTCGATCTGAACCTCGGTCAGATATGATGGTTGAAACATATTTTCCAAGAGTTATAACATTGGTCTTTATATCACTCAGTAAGGTGATGTCATGCCTAGCACACCTGACCGGAGGACCTATTGTTATAGTTTTCTTTTTAGCAAGGCTGACCATTCTTCCCTGAGGAAATTCTAAGACTTATTCTATCAGTTGTTCCTGATGAATCCTTTGTGTATCCAAGTCCGACCTTTGCTTGAAGACCATGTCAATGCTATCTCGAAGCATGTCCATGGTACTCTGATTTTCAACAAGAATATTTAAAGCCCAATGCTAAATGTTTCCTGCTCGATTATCCAAACACTGCTGTATGGGTAATGTCATGAAATTCCTCTCCCCTTACCTAAATGGTTTTATTTTTTCTATCATGTCATGGATAACATGCTCTGCTTGTCCTTGGGAAGGATATACCCCTGAAATATGTGTTTAAACACATTTTCCTTTCCATTGTCTTGTTTAACCTTTATCATGGTTTATATGATCTAAGCAGTAATGATTCGCTGCTTATGTAAACACCCTGGTGTACAACCTTGTCAGTAAGACCGTGTTACTATTGTTGATGACATTTCGGTAACCGCCGATGGACAAGAACTTTGCCTATTGGTCCGCCTCGTTTCAACAAGCAGGAAAATGGTTCTCTTCATCCCTCGCCCTTGGTACCAACAATGTAGCCAACTTAACTGACCAGTTATTCTCTAACGTGTCTTGCTATCATGACCGTGCAAGATGTCAACGCCCTTCCTTATTTTAACCCACATGGCGGGTTCATAACCCACAGGTCCCATGATTGAAACCTGACTCTCCTGTACACCCTGTTGCCAAAGATATTCCTCGCGTTTGACTTCATATGTAATTCACGGGCCACCTACCTAGTGATCTATTCTGGTATCAGATGCAATACTTATTCCCATTGCTCTGAATCCCTTTCACACTTCATTTCAGGCGGCGAACGATTGCCTATGCGCTTGGAACTTCTATTTTGCACCTTCTTACATTGCTCTCGATAATGTCTTAAGTTTCAAATCGAGAGTTACTTTCCGCCACCTTCCCTGATGTTATCTACCAGATAAGTGATGATCCACAAGTATAGGGGATCTATCGTAGTCCTTTCTATAAGTAAGAGAGTCGAACCCAACGAGGAATAGAAGGAAATGATAAGCGGTTTCCAGCAAGGTAATCTCTGCAAGTACTGAAATAAGTGGCAACAGATAGTTTTGTGATAAGATAATTTGTAATGAGCAAGAAGTGACAAAAGTAAATAAGGTGCAGAAAGGTGGCCCAATCCTTTTTGTAGCAAAGGACAAGCCTGGACAAACTCTTATATGATGTAAAGCGCTCCCGAGGACACATGGGAATATCGTCAAGCTAGTTTTCATCACGTTCATATGATTCGCGTTCGGTACTTTGATAAATTGGTACGTCGGTGGACCGGTGCTTGGGTGTTGCCCTTACTCGGACAAGCATCCCACTTATGATTAACCTCTATCGCAAGCATCCGCAAATACAACAAAAGTATTAAGGTAAACCTAACCATAGCATGAAACATATGGATCCAAATCAGCCCCTTAAGAAGCAACGCATAAACTAGGGTTTAAGCTTCTGTCACTCTAGCAACCCATCATCTACTTATTACTTCCCAATGCCTTCCTCTAGGCCCAAATAATGGTGAAGTGTCATGTAGTCGACGTTCACATAACACCACTAGAGGATAGACAACATACATCTCATCAAAATATCGAACGAATACCAAATTCACATGACTACTAATAGCAAGACTTCTCCCATGTCCTCAGGAACAAAAGTAACTACTCACAAAGCCAAAACATGTTCATAATCAGAGGGGTATTAATGTGCATATAAGATCTGAACATATGATCTTCCACCAATTAAACCAACTAGCATCAACTACAAGGAGTAATTAACACTACTAGCAACCTACTAGCACCAATCCCGGACTTGGAGACAAGAATTGGATATAAGAGATAAAGTAGGGTTTTGAGATGAGATGGTGCTGATGAAGATGTTGATGGAGATTTCCCTCTCCCGATGAGAGGAGCATTGGTGATGATGATGGCGATGATTTCCCCCTTCGGGAGGGATGTTTCCCCGGCAGAACAGCCCCGCCAGAATCCTAGATTGGTTCCGCCAAGGTTCCGCCTTGTGGCGGCGGAGTTTCGTCCGAGAAGATGGGCTTATGATTATTTTCCGATCGAAAGAGTCCATATAGCAGAAGATGGTCACCGGAGGGCAACTAGGGGGCCCGCGAGGTAGGGGGCGCGCCCCCACCCTCGTGGGCAGGGTGTGGCCCCCCTAGTGAAGTTCTTGTGCTCAATGTTTTTTATATATTTGGGAAACATCATCCGTGAAGTTTCAGGACTTTTGGAGCTGTGCAGAATAGGTCTCTAATATTTGCTCCTTTTCCAACCAGAATCCCAGCTGCCGGCATTCTCCCTCTTTATGCAAACCTTGTAAAATAAGAGAGAATAGGCATAAGTATTGTGACATAGTGTGTAATAACAACCCATAATGCAATAAATGTTGACATAAAAGCATGATGCAAAATGGACGTATCAACTCCCCCAAGCTTAGACCTCGCTTGTCCTCAAGCGAAAAGCCGAAATCGAAAAATATGTCCACATGTTTAGAGATAGAGGTGTCGATAAAAAATAAAATACAGACATGAGGGCATCATTATCATTCTTAGAACAACAACTTATATAATTCTTGTCATATGATTTCTTATGCTAGAGTAATAATTCAATCACAATATCAAGTATGAATCGTAAACTTCATTGAAAACTAACAAACTATAATCTCAGTCATTGAAGCAATTGCAATTTATCATAACATAGGAAAGAGTCAATGTATAAGAGCTTTTCAGCAAGTCCACATACTCAACTATCATATAATCTTTCACAATTGCTGACACTCACGCAATACTTATGGGTATGGAGTTTTAATTGGACACAGAGAAAGATAGGGGCTTATAGTTTTGCCTCCCAACGTTTTACCTCAAGGGCAATGTCAACAGTAATAGTTCATGAAAACTCACATCCAATTAGCCATATATACCAAGATCTTTCCAACATATTGTGCTTGCCAAAGGATAAAATGTAAAAGGGAAGGGTGAAGATCACCATGACTCTTATGCAATGTAGGAGATAAAAGTAAAAGATAGGCCCTTCGCAGAGGGAAGCAGAGGTTGTCATGCGCTTTTATGGTTCGATGCACAAAATCCTAATGCGAAAGAATGTCACTTTATATTGCCACTTGTGATATGGACCTTTATTATGCAGTCTGTCGCTTTTATTACTTCCGTATCACATGATCGTATAAAGCTTATTCCTTCCACACCAATCAATCATACATATTTAGAGAGCAATTTTTATTGCTTGCACAGATGACAACTTACTTGATGGATCTTACTCAATCCATAGGTAGGTATGGTGGACTCTCATGGCAAAATTGGTTTAAGGGTGTTTGGAAGCACAAGTAGTATCTCTACTTGGTGCAATGAATTTGGCTAGCATGAGGGGGAAAGGCAAGCTCGACATGTTGGAGGATCCAAGATAATATAATTTATCTCAGATGTAAGAAAACATAACCCATTACGTTGTCTTCCTTATCCAATGTCAACTCTTTAGCATGTCATATTTTAATGAGTGCTCACAATCATAAAAGATGTCCAAGATAGTATATTTATATGTGAAGACCTCTCTTTCTTCATTACTTCCTATTAATTGGAATGATAACCAAAACTATGTTTGTCAACCCTCAATAACTTTTATTCATCATACTCTTTCTATGTGAGCTCATTACTCTCCATAAGAGTCACATGATCTCTTTGTTTCTTTTTATTTCTTTCTCTTTTCTTTTATTCACTTAGGATCATGAAAAAATAATCAAGCCCTTGACTCAACACTAATCTTTATTATATAACTCATGGACTCGATTACGTAGAAGGATAATAAAGCAAAACTCACAACTAGATCATACTAAGAACTTTTATTCTACTAGATCAAGATATTACCAAAAGGATCGAACTAAGAAAAACGGTAAAGATAAAAGTGATGGTGATACGATACCGGGGCACTCCCCCAAGCTTGGCAGTTGCCAAGTGGAGTGCCCATACCAGATACTCAATTCTTCTTTGTTGGAGGAGACGGTGGTGATTTTGTTGATGGCATAGGCTTGTCGTCCTTCTTCCAAGGCATAGGCTCACCATCATAGAAGGATGACCGAGTCTCCGGGATCCTCAAATCTGCAGCCAAACTCATCCTTTTGAATCTATATTCATACTCACAGTTTTGGTCTTGCAGGTCATAGATCTGAGCTTGAAGGTGCTCGATTTTCTCGTGAAGCTTGAAGATGGTCTCCCCGATGTTGTCAGCATCCAACTTGTGTTTGTTGGTGAACTCTGCGATCATCATGTAGTTGGAGTTGAGTCCACGCTCCACCATCCCCTGACACTTGAAAAATTGTTGCTCCATTGCTTCGAGCCTCGTCTCCACGATTCCGTTCCCCTTCAGTCCCTCAGCATCACAGATGTGCAGCAACCCATCACGCATCTCAATGGTTTGAGGGTGTCGCTGCACCTCCGCAAGGTAAGGGTTGATGACCTTCTCGAAGAACTTGTCCTTGGGAGCACTTGGAGACGTCATGATAATCTAGATCTGTCAGAAAAACAGCTCGAAACAAAGACAGGAGTTTTTTGCGTGATACGGGAGTCAAAACCCCCGGGAGGTTATATAATGAATTTTTACCGACCAAAATACGTGTGCTGTAAGAAAACGGAGTCCAGAGAGCACACGGGGTGCCCACGAGGTAGGGGGCGCGCCCAGGGGGGGGTAGGGCGCGCCCTCCACCCTCATGGAGCCCTCGTGTCCTTTTTGGACTGCTGCTATTCTATTTTTCGAAATATTCCAAAACGGAGAAATATTGCCTTAAAACTGTTTTTGAGTCGGTTTACTTACCATACCACATACCTATTCCTTTTCGGAGTCTGAAACGTTCTGGAAAGTGTCCTTTATGTATTCCTCCGGGGTTACGGTTTCAATAACATTGGTTTCAACATTTATGGAATACCTGAGATATAGTGTTTGATTCTTTGACCGTTCACCACCTTCGGATTTGTGCCTTCGAAGTTGTTGATTTTTATGGCACCGGAACGGTAGACCTCCTCGATAACATAAGGACCCTCCCATTTAGGGAGAAGTTTTCCTGCAAAAAATCTTAAACAAGAGTTGTATAGCAATACATAATCACCTACATTAAACTCACGCTTTTGTAACCTTTTGTCATGCCATCTTTTAACTTTTTCTTTAAACAACTTGGCATTTTCGTAGGCTTGGGTTCTCCATTCATCAAGTGAGCTAATATCAAATAACCTCTTCTCACCGGCAAGTTTAAAATCATAATTAAGGTATTTAATAGCCCAATAAGCCTTGTGTTCTAGTTCGAGAGGTAAGTGACATGCTTTTCCATAGACCATTTTATACAGAGACATACCCATAGGATTTTTATATGCAGTTCTATAGGCCCATAATGCATCATCTAGTTTCTTGGACCAATTCTTTCAAGACCTATTGCCAGTCTTTTGCAAAATTAATTTAAGTTCTCTATTGCTCAATTCTACTTGACCACTAGACTGAGGGTGATAAGGAGATGCAATTCTATGATTAACATCATATTTAGCAAGCATTTTACAGAAAGCACCATGAATAAAATATGAACCACCATGAGTCATTAAATATCTAGGGACCCCAAACCTTGAAAAATAACTTCTTTAAGCATTTTAATAGAAGTGTTATGATCAACACTACTAGTTGGAATAGCTTCTACCCACTTAGTAACGTAATCAACAACAACTAAAATATGTGTATAACCATTAGAGGAAGGAAAAGGTCCCATATAGTCAAAGCCCCAAACATCAAATGGTTCAATAACAAGTGAATAATTCATAGGCATTTCTTGACGTCTACTAATATTACCAATTCTTTGACATTCATCACAAGATAAGACAAACTTACGGGCATCCTTAAAGAGAGTAGGCCAATAAAAACCAGATTGCATTACCTTATGTGCAGTTCTATCTCCAGCATGGTGTCCTCAATAAGCTTCGGAGTGACACTTGCGTAGGATCTGTTCCTATTCATGCTCAGGTACACAACGTCTAATAACACCATCTACTCCTTCTTTATAAAGATGTGGGTCATCCCAAAACTAATGCCTCAAATCATAAAAGAACTTTTTCTTTTGCTGGTATGTGAAACTAGGTGGTATAAACTTAGCAACAATGTAATTAGGATAATCAGCATAACATGGAGCAGTATGAGAAGTATTTATGACATTTAATTGCTCATCAGGAAAGCTATCATCAATAGGTAGTGGGTCATCAAGCACATTTTCAAAGCGAGACAAGTTGTCTGCAATGGGGTTCTCAGCTCCTTTTCTATCAACAATATGTAAATCAAATTTTTGTAGCAAGAGAACCCATCTAATAAGTCTAGGTTTAGCATCTTTCTTTTCCATAAGATATTTAATAGCAGCATGCTCAGTGTGAATAGTTACTTTAGAATCAACAATATAAGGTCTAAACTTATCACAGGCAAATACAACCGCTAAGAATTCTTTTTCAGTAGTAGCATAATTTCTTTGAGCATTGTCTAGAGTTTTACTAGCATATTGAATAACATTTAGTTTCTTATCAACTCTTTGTCCTAGAACAGCACCTACATCATAATCACTAGCATCACACATAATTTCAAAGGGTAAATTCCAATCAGGTGGCTGAACAATAGGTGCAGAGATCAATGCTTTCTTAAGTATTTCAAATGCTTCTACACAATCATCATAAAAGACAAATGGTATATCTTCTTGTAATAAATTAGTCAGAGGCGGAGAGATTTTTGAGAAGTCCTTGATGAACCTCCTATGAAAACCGGCATGACCAAGGAAACTTCTTATACCTTTGATGTCCTTGGGACATGGCATCATTTCAATAGCATCAACCTTGGCTTTATCAACTTCAATACCTCTTTCAGAAACTTTATGCCCCAAGACAATACCTTCATTGACCATAAAGTGGCACTTTTCCCAATTCAAGACAAGATTAGTTTCTTCACATCTCTGCAAAACTCTATCAAGGTTGCTCAAGCAATCATCAAAAGAAGATCCATAGACGGAAAAGTCATCCATGAAAACCTCACAAATCTTTTCACAAAAGTCAGAGAATATAGCCATCATGCATCTTTGAAAGGTAGCATGTGCATTACATAAACCAAAAAGGCATACGCCTATAAGCAAAAGTACCAAAAGGGCATGTAAAAGTTGTCTTTGATTGATCTTTGGATGACACAGGTATTTGAGAGAAACCAGAATAACCATCTAGAAAGCAAAAATGTGTATGTTTGGATAATCTTTCTAGCATTTGATCGATAAAAGGTAAGGGGTAATGATCTTTTTTAGTAGCCTTATTTAATTTGCGGAAATCAATTACCATCCTATAACCAGTAATAATTCTTTGAGGAATCAATTCATCTTTATCATTAGGAACAACAGTAATACCTCCCTTCTTAGGGACACAATGGACATGACTTACCCACTTACTATCAGCAACGGGATAAATTATACCTGCCTCAAGGAGCTTTAGTATCTCCTTTCTTACCACTTCTTTCATTTTAGGATTCAGACGACGTTGATGATCACGAACTGATTTAGCATCTTCTTCCAAATTAATTTTATGTTGACATAGAGTGGGACTAATGCCCTTAAGATCATCAAGATTATACCCAATAGCAGCACGGTGCTTTTTCAGAGTTTTCAATAATCTCTTTTCTTCATGTTCTGAAAGGTTAGCACTAATAATAACAGGGTATATCCTTTTCTCATCAAGATAAGCATATTTAAGAGTATCAGGTAATGGTTTAAGCTCAAACATGGGATCACCCTTCGGTAGAGGAGGATACCCTAGGATTTCAACAGGTAAATTGTTTTCAAGAATAGGTTCCTGTTTAAAGAATACTTCATATAATTCCCTTCTTTCATTCATAAACATATCATTTTCATGGTCTAGCAAATATTGTTCTAAAGGATCACTAGGAGGTACGACAATAGAAGCAAGACCAATAATTCCATCCTTACTAGGTAATTCTTCTTCACGGTGTTGTCTACTAAATTTAGAAAAATTAAATTCATGAGTCATATCATCTAAACCGATAGTAACAACATCCCTTTTGCAATCTATGGTAGCATTAACACTATTTAAGAAGGGTCTACCAAATATAATGGGACGAAAACTATCTTGTGGGGAACCAAGAACAAGAAAATCAGCAGGATATTTAGTTTTGCCACACAAGATTTCAACATCTCTAATAATTCCCATTCGTGAAATAGTATCTCTATTAGCAAGTTTAATTGTGACATCAATATCTTCCATCTCAGCAGGTGCAATATCATGCATAACTTCTTGTATAAGAATAAGGTATTGCACTAGCACTAGCACCCATATCACATAAGCCATGATAACAATGATCTCCTATTTTAACAGAAATAACAGGCATGCCTACCACATGTCTAGGTTTATCTGTATCACGGGGTTTAGCAATTCTAGCAGTTTAATTACAGAAATAAATAACATGCCCATCTATATTATCTGACAAGAGAACTTTAACAATAGCAATATTAGGTTCAACTTTAACTTGCTCAGGAGATGTATATGTTTTAATATTGCTTTTACGAACCACAGTTGAAGCTTTAGCATGATCCTTTATCCTAACAGGGAAAGGTGGTTTCTCAACATAAGAAGTAGGAACAATAGGATCATTATAAGTGCAGCTACTTTTACTTCTATGGTAGGATGGTATTTAAACCACTTCTCCTTGGGGAGATCAACATAAGCAGCAAAATATTCACAGAAAGAAGATACTATCTCAGAGTCAAGTCCATATTAAGTGCTAAATTTACGAAAATATGGGTATCCATAAAAGATTTAACACAATCAAAACTAGGTGTCATACCTGAGTCCTTACCATTGTCGAGGTCCCAATCTTCGGAGTTGCGTTCAATTCTTTCCAATAAATCCCATTTGAATTCAATAGTCTTCATCATAAAAGAGCCAGCACAAGAAGTATCAAGCATGGTGCGATTGTTACCAGAAAGCCGAGCATTAAAATTTTGAATAATCATTTCTCTTGAGAGCTCATGATTGGGGCATGAATATAACATTGATTTAAGCCTCCCCCAAGCTTGAGCGATGCTTTATCCTTCGTGAGGCCAAAACTTATATATATAATTGCGATCACGATGAACAAGATGCATAGGATAAAACTTTTGATGAAATTCCAATTTCAATCGTTTGTAGTTCCAAGACTCCATATCATCACATAGCCTATACCATGTCGATGCATCTCCCCTCAAAGATAAAGGGAGGACCTTCTTCTTAAAAACATCTCCGGGTACACCTGCAAGCTTAAATAATCCACAAACTTCCTCCACATATATTAGATGCTCATCAGGATATTTTGTTCCATCTCCTAAAAAAGGATTAGCTAGCAGTTTTTCTACCATACCCAAAGGAATTTCAAAGCAAGCATTTTCATTTTTAGTAGGTTCAGTAGGTTGAGGAGCAACTCTTTGCTCTACTGGTCGGGGTGAAGATACCCCGAACAAGCCCCTCAGAGGATTACTTTCCATAGTAACAAGTGACAGTAAATTTCAGCACACTATATAAATTTTTCCTTACCAAATTCCACCTACCAAAGGCGCTTCACTCCCCGGCAACGGCGCCAGAAAAGAGTCTTGATGACCCACAAGTATAGGGTATCTATCGTAGTCCTTTCGATAAGTAAGAGTGTCGAACCCAACGAGGAGCAGAAGGAAATGATAAGCGGTTTCCAGCAAGGTATTCTCTGCAAGTACTGAAATAAGTGGTAACAGATAGTTTTGTGATAAGATAATTTGTAACGAGCAACAAGTAACAAAAGTAAATAAGGTGCATCAAGGTGGCCCAATCCTTTTTGTAGCAAAGGACAAGCCTGGACAAACTCTTATATGATGTAAAGCGCTCCTGAGGACACATGGGAATATCGTCAAGCTAGTTTTCATCACGTTCATATGATTCGCGTTCGGTACTTTGATAATTTGGTATGTGGGTGGACCGGTGCTTGGGTGCTGCCCTTACTTGGACAAGCATCCCACTTATGATTAACCTCTGTTGCAAGCATCCGCAAATACAACAAAAGTATTAAGGTAAACCTAACCATAGCATGAAACATATGGATCCAAATCAGCCCCTTACGAAGCAACGCATAAACTAGGGTTTAAGCTTCTGTCACTCTAGCAACCCATCATCTACTTATTACTTCCCAATGCCTTCCTCTAGGCCCAAATAATGGTGAAGTGTCATGTAGTCGACGTTCACATAACACCACTAGAGGAGAGACAACATACATCTCATCAAAATATCGAACGAATACCAAATTCACATGACTACTAATAGCAAGACTTCTCCCATGTCCTCAGGAACAAAAGTAACTACTCACAAAGCATAAACATGTTCATAATCAGAGGGGTATTAATGTGCATAGAGGATCTGAACATATGATCTTCCACCAATTAAACCAACTAGCATCAACTACAAGGAGTAATTAACACTACTAGCAACCTACTAGCACCAATCCCGGACTTGGAGACAAGAATTGGATACAGGAGATGAAACTAGGGTTTTGAGATGAGATGGTGCTGATGAAGATGTTGATGGAGATTGCCCTCTCCCGATGAGAGGAGCGTTGGTGATGATGATGGCGATGATTTCCCCCTTCGGGAGGGAAGTTTCCCCGGCAGAACAGCCCCGCCAGAACCCTAGATTGGTTCCGCCAAGGTTCCGCCCCGTGGCGGCGGAGTTTCGTCTGAGAAGATGGCTTATGATTATTTTCCCATCGAAAGAGTCCATATAGCAGAAGATGGTCACCGGAGGGCCACCAGGGGGCCCACGAGGTAGGGGGCGGCCCAGGGGGTAGGGCGCGCCCCCACCCTCGTGGGCAGGGTGTGGCCCCCCTGGTGAAGTTCTTGCGCTCAATGTTTTTTATATATTTGGAAACATCATCCGTGAAGTTTCAGGACTTTTGGAGCTGTGCAGAATAGGTCTCTAATATTTGCTCCTTTTCTAGCCAGAATCCCAATTGCCGGCATTCTCCCTCTTTATGCAAACCTTATCAAATAAGAGAGAATAGGCATAAGTATTGTGACATAATGTGTAATAACAACCCATAATGCAATAAATGTTGATATAAAAGCATGATGCAAAATGGACGTATCAACTCCCCCAAGCTTAGACCTTGCTTGTCCTCAAGCGAAAAGCCGAAATCAAAAAATATGTCCACATTTTTAGAGATAGAGGTGTCGATAAAAAATAAAATACGGACATGAGGGCATCATGATCATTCGTAGAACAACAACTTATATAATTCTTGTCATATGATTTCTTATGCTAGAGTAATAATTCAATCACAATATCAAGTATGAATTGTAAACTTCATTGAAAACTAACAAACTATAATCTCAGTCATTGAAGCAATTGCAATTTATCATAACATAGGAAAGAGTCAATGTATAAGAGCTTTTCAGCAAGTCCACATACTCAACTATCATATAATCTTTCGCAATTGCTGACACTCACGCAATACTTATGGGTATGGAGTTTTAATCGGACACAGAGAAAGATAGGGGCTTATAGTTTTGCCTCCCAACATTTTACCTCAAGGGTAATGTCAACAGTAATAGTTCATGAAAACTCGCATCCAATTAGCCATATATACCAAGATCTTTCCAAAATATTGTGCTTGCCAAAGGATAAAATGCAAAAAGGAAGGGTGAAGATCACCATGACTCTTATGCAATGTAGGAGATAAAAGTAAAAGATAGGCCCTTCGCAGAGGGAAGCAGAGGTTGTCATTCGCTTTTATGGTTGGGCGCACAAAATCCTAATGCGAAAGAACGTCACTTTATATTGCCACTTGTGATATGGACCTTTATTATGCAGTCTGTCGCTTTTATTACTTCCATATCACATGATCGTATAAATCTTATTTCTTCCACACCAACCAATCATACATATTTAGAGAGCAATATTTATTGCTTGCACCGATGATAACTTACTTGATGGATCTTACTCAGTCCATAGGTAGGTATGGTGGACTCTCATGGCAAAACGGGTTTAAGGGTGTTTGGAAGCACAAGTAGTATCTCTACTTGGTGCAATAAATTTGGCTAGCATGAGGGGGAACGACAAGCTCAACATGTTGGAGGATCCAAGACAATATAATTTATCTCAGATGTAAGAAAACACAACCCATTACGTTGTCTTCCTTATCCAATGTCAACTCTTTAGCATGTTATATTTTAATGAGTGCTCACAATCATAAAAGATGTCCAAGATAGTATATTTATATGTGAAGAGCTCTCTTTGTTTAGACCGTGAAGACTCGTTAGAATTTAGTAACCAAATCCCTTCCCCCTTACTTTCCCTCTTAAATCTCGGGACGAGATTTCTTGTAGTGGAGGAGAATTGTAACGCCGGGGTAATTAAGCTACAGTGAACCTATACTAATGATGCCACGTCACCTCGATTACTGTTGCCAGTCGCGCGTTAGTTTGAAACCGATACAAATTCAAATTCAAAAAATGGCAACCAACAAAAGTTTTCAAATATTAAAACTAAAATGTTCTGGATGTGACGAATAATTCAGAAGTAATATTGATGGAGGAACCAAGTATTTATAAAATGTTTAAATGCATTGAACTAAATAAAACAGTAGCGAAAACAATTATATAAATGATTTTGAAATAATAAATAGTTACAAACTATTTTGTTTTAGGTGCGAAGCTAATTGTGGTAGGGACATAAGTATTAATGCTCTTCTAGGTACAACTTTGTATTTCATAAAAGCTAAAATTAAATAAAATAGAAAAGAAAACTAAATAAAAAGAAAGACAAAACAGTACGCAAACAAAAAAAGGGTTTGAAAGCCCCCTCCCTCCACTGGGCCGAATGGCCCAGCTGGACAAAGCCGACCCAGCTGGCCGGCCCAGTCGCCCCTGGCCTATATGACCCTCCCCACCCCTGGAACCCTAACTGACCCTCACTCCTCCCACACGATCCCCTCCGCACTCCCTCTCGTTTCTCCAGCGTAGCCACGCTCCCTATGCCGGAGCCCCAACCCCGCCGGTGCGCCCGCCCCCGAAGAATCATCGCCTCCGCCCCACAACTACTCCCCATGTCCTTGCGCCACCATCCCCGCCCAGGACTTGGCCGGATTCGCGCCTCCACGTCCTTCGGCCCCAACCTCCGCCGCACCAACGAGCAAGTCCGGTCGGCCTCTGCCGCCCCTTCCCATTGCCAGACGGATCCAGCTGCATCTACGTCGTCCCCGGTGCCAAGTCCATCCTCCTGTGCTGCCTCGCTGCCCGAGGAGCTCCAAGCCGCCGCCTGGAGCTTCCTCCTGAAGCTTGCTGCTGCCGCCACCTCGACCTCGTCGAGATTCGCATCGCCGTCGCTATTTCGGCCCTGGCCTCGCTGCCTCAAGCACCACCACAAGCCCGCTGCCATCCCTACAGGTCCAATGTGAGCCGCTGTCCGTTTTCCCCTTACCTTGCTCGTTTTTGCCGTCCCTAGCATCGTTTACCGCGAGGCCGAGCTCCGGCCGCCGCTTGCCATCAGCACCGATAGCGTTCCGGGCCTCTTAGGCGGCTGCCATGACCACCGTCCGACGCGCCTTCTCCCGCGCTGTTGGACGCGCCCAACCATCGCCGCCCTGTGCTGCGACACAGCAGCTGCTGGCGCTGCTACTGCCGCTGTCTGCTATAGCTCCGCGCCGGCCGTGCTCACCATGGCCCTGGGGCATCCCTCTTGCGCGCCTCGGCTCCCCCTTCGCGCCCTCCCTGTGTGCCCGCGCGCCCCGCCGCGGCCTCGTCCCCTCGCCGCTTGCCCCACTCACCCCTGCCGGCGCCTGCTTCTTGCGTCGACCGCCTTTGCCCCTGCGCGCCGCCCGCTCGCCGGTGCACCGGCGCCCGCGCCCGCCAGCTGCCCCATCGGGTGCGCCCCTGCGAGGGCCATCGCCCGTTCGGGCTGCACCCGATACCCGCATGCCCGCAAAGGCCCCTAGGGTCTATGATAGACGGGGCCCCGCCCTAGAACGTTTAAAAAATGAAAAAATGAATTAATAAAATTTATAATTAATTAATTAATTAATCCTATTTAATTAATCTAATTAACTTGTTAGTTTAATTAAACAGTAATTAGTTTAGCTAAAACCTAATTAACTAAACAGTCAATGACGAACGGGACCCACATGTCAGTTGACCAGTCAATACCTCTATTGACCGGTGATGTCATGCTGATGTCAGCATGCACTGTTCTGGATAATGTTGTATTAAATTAATTAAATAAATGGTAAAATTAATTTAAATCTTTTAAAATTAATATAAAATAAACTGTATCTCGGATGGAAAAACTTTGTACATGAAAGTTGCTCAGAACAAAAAGACGAATCCGAATACGCAGTCCGTTTGTCCGCCACACGTCTCTAACATAGCGAACACGCAACTTTCCCCCTCCAGTTTGTTTGTCTGGGAACATGAAACATTGGGGATATTTTCCCGGATGTTTCCCCCCTTCACCGGTACCACCTCATACCGCGTTAGGGCACCCCTAGCACCGATACTTGTCATGTCATGCATCTATATGCATCTGTTTGCTTAATATTTACTGTTTCTTCCCCCTCTTCTCTCGCTAGACACCGAGACTGACGTCGCTGCTACCTAGTACGACTACGGTGTTGACGACCCCTCTCTCTTGCCAGAGCAACCAGGCAAGCCCCCCCCTTGATCACCAGATATCGCCTACTCTTCTCTCTATTGCTTGCATTAGAGTAGTGTAGCATGTTACTGCTTTCCCTTAATCCTATTCTGATGCATGGCCTGTCATTGTTGCTAAAACTGTCGATACCCTACCTGCAATCCTAAATGCTTAGTATAGGATGCTAGATTATCATCAGTGGCCCTACATTCTTGTCCGTCTGCCATGTTATACTATCGGGTCGTGATCACTCGGGAGGTGATCACGGGTATATACATATATACATAATATATGATACATGTGGTGACTAAAGTCGGGTCGGCTCGTTGAGTACCCACAAGTGATTCCGATGTTGGGGGCTGAAGGGGCAGGTGGTTCCACCCAGGTAGTGGTGGGCCTGGGTTCCCGACGGCCCCCGTCTGTTACTTTGAGGCGGAGCGATAGGGCAGGTTGAGACCACCTAGGAGAGAGGTGGGCCTGGCCCTGGTCGGCGTCCGCGGTTATTTCAACATAACACGCTTAACAAGATCTTGGTATTTGATATGAGTCTGGCCACTGGCCTATACGCACTAACCAACTACGCGAGAACAGTTATGGGCACTCGACGTCATGGTATCAGCCGAAGCCTTCGTGACGTCAGCGACTGAGCGGCACGCGCCGGGTTGGACCGCGTAACACAACTTCCTTCGTAATGGAGGTTGCTAGGTCTGCTCTCCGGCCACCCTCGCAACGTGCAAGTGTGCAATGGGCCCAGACCCCTGCGCCATAGGATTTAGACCGGCGTGCTGACCTCTCTGTTGTGCCTAGGTAGGGCTGCGACGTGTTGATCTTCTGAGGTCGGGCATGACCCAGGAAAGTGTGTCCAGACAAAGGGGATCGAGTGTGTTGGGAAATGTGGTGCACTCCTACAGGGAAGTTAATCTATTCGAATAGCCGTGATCTTCGGTAACAGGACAACTTGGAGTTGTACCTTGACCTTATGACAACTAAAACCGGATACTTAATAAAACACACCCTTCCAAGTGCCAGATACAACCGGTGATCGCTCTCTCACAGGGCGACGAGGGGAGGCTCATCGGTTAGGATATTGCTATGCGATGTTACTTGGTGAACTTACTATCTACTCTCTTCTTATGCTGCAAGATGGAGGATACCAGAAGCGTAGTCTTCGATAGGACTAGCTATCCCCCTCTTATTCCGGCATTCTGTAGTTCAGTCCACATATGATACCCTTATTTCATTTGATACCAATGCATACGTATGTAGTGTAGCTCCTTGCTTGCAAGTACTTTGGATGAGTACTCACGGTTGCTTTGCTCTCTCTTTTCCCCCTTTCTATACCCGATTGCTGCGACCAGACGATGGAGCGCAGGAGCCAAACGCCACTATTGATGACGACTACTACTACTCGGGAGGTGCCTACTACTACGTGCAGCCCGCTGACGACGACCAGGAGTAGTTTAGGAGGATCCCAGGCAGGAGGCCTGCGCCTCTTTTGATCTGTATCCCAGTTTGTGCTAGCATTCTTACGGCAAACTTGTTTAACTTATGTCTGTACTCAGATATTGTTGCTTCCGCTGACTTGTCTATGATTGAGCTCTGGTATTCGAGCCCTCGAGGCCCCTGGCTTGTAATATTATGCTTGTATGACTTATTTTATTTGTAGAGTTGTGTTGTGATATCTTCCCGTGAGTCCCTGATCTTGATCGTACACGTTTGCGTGTATGATTAGTGTATGGTCAAATCGAGGGCATCACACCTGCCTCCGCCGCCCCGCCTGATGAAGCTATGTACCTAGGGTAGGGTCATGGATCTGTCCAACATACCCTCCCCAAGGACATCTCTACAAAGAACCAGAAGCAGTCGAAGAGAAATCATCATCCACTCGACCATGAAGCTATGTTCACTTGACAGCCTTGAAGACACTCGACAATACGAACAACCACTCGACCACCAGAAGATGTGAAGCCCTTCACTCCGCAACGGTCAGGGTTTAAGTCATAGCTTTATGGTCATTTATAGCACTTTACTTTGGACGTTACCAGTAACGCCCCTCCTTTATGAACATTGAACCCTGTGTAATGGAGGAGAGCTAGGGTCCTGGCGCACTCTATATAAGCCACCCCCCTCCTCTGGGACAAGGGTTCGCACCTTTTGTAATTCACACGCATATATCCAGTCGACCGCCTCCGGGCTCCGAGACGTAGGGCTGTTACTTCCTCCGAGAAGGGCCTGAACTCGTAAAACTCGCGTGTACAACTCCTCCAGAGCTAGGACCTTGCCTCTACATTCCTACCCCCCTATTCTACTGTCAGGCTTAGAACCACGACAGTTGGTGCCCACCGTGGGGCAGGTGTCTTAGTGACTTGTTGGAGAACTTGCAATTTTTCCTATCCCCTTCATCATTGTTCCAGGCAGAGGTTTTGCTGAGGGCCGCGAGATCCGTCTTGGCACGCTCATGTTTGTCACTGACGACTCTGCTTGGCTTCAGGAGGCTCCACTCGACGTCGACACACTCCCCGCCCGCGGGGCGACGCACTTTCGCGTGTGCATCCGCGGCGTCCTCCTACGGCATCCGTCGACCCAGTATCAGTCGGCTCCAGTAGCTTTCCCCCCTCCTCGCGGCCCACCGGAGCAAACATTCCGGTCGGTCGAGGCTTCAGCGATGGGTGAGGCATGCGGTGGCCCGCCAGTCGGCCACCCCTCAGGTCGCGGCGATCGAGCCTGATGAAACTCTCTACGGCCTATTTGATCTGTCGACTGGCTCCGTAGAGACCGCATCCGAGTGCGACAACAGCGACCCAGCGGCTGAAGTTCTGGTGGTCAATGGACCACGCAGTCCTCCTGGCTTTTCCCATGAAGACGAAGGTGACGGGAACGGCGATCCGTCGCGCATTCATGAAGAGTACCGCCCCGAACCCCTCTCTTCACAGCAGAGGGAGGAACTTCGTCGCCGGAACATGGATGCACTACATACTCCTATAGTTGGGGAAACCCCTGAGGCCCAGGCCTTGGAGCAGGCGCGCTTGGCCAACTTGGCTGAGCACACTCGACTGGAGAACCTCCAGCGCGCACTCGACGATCGCGCTCGGCAGCGTGCTCCCGAATCCAGTCGACGCCAACTTTTTCCACCTCTGACTCAGGTATACCGAACCCCGATCCTGAATCTAGCAGCTGCTGCCCGGATAGTGGAGTTGATCCAACCTTCCCAGTCAGAAGCTGGCCGAGGTCTGGTGCAGATCCGAGCTTTGCTCCGGGCGGCGGGAGAATAGAATACAGTCGTATCTCAGTCGCGGAATAGGATCCATAGCAGATCCGTGGTTGCAGACACAGTTCAGTCGGCCCACAGCCCAAGATCGCCCCCGAGGCGTGAGGGATGTGGAGATCGACGAGATCAGTACAGAAACCGTGAGCAGTATGATAACTGAGTCGATCGCGATGATCGTCGTCGAGTGCCCACGCCTCCCCCAAGGAGTGGCTCGTACGTGCCTCGGCAACATGAAGACAGACACCCTCGTAGTGTTGGGTGAGGTATTCTAGTTGACCCCAGGGAGCCAGGATTTGATACGAGATCTATTCTCATTCAGGGCTTGGTCGATAGAAACAGAGCTCACCGAGAGGGCCATGATAGGGATCCGCAAACCGCAACAGGGTGCATGTCTCAGGTCTAGAGTGCTTCAGCAGAGCTATCAGGGCTGCAGTGATCCCCCCCAACTTCAGGTTGGTGACTGGAGTCAGTAAGTTCATTGGTGAGTCCAAGCCTGACACTTGGCTTGGAGACTACTGAGTGGCTGTCCAAATTGGTGGCGGCAATGATGAAGTGGCCATGAAACACCTTCCTCTGATGTTGGAGGGCTCGGCTAGAGCATGGCTGAATCATTTGTCACCTGGCAGTATTTATACTTGGGAAGATCTTGTCCGAGTGTTTGTCAGAACATTCGAGGGCACATGCAAATGGCCGGCAGGTTTGACAGAATTACAGTGTTGTGTTTAGAAACCGAATGAAACTTTGAGAGATTATATCCAGAGATGGATCACCCTACACCACATGGTGGAGGATGTGTCTGATCATTAGGCAATTTCTGCCTTTAAGAAGGTGTCAGGTATCGGGAATTGAATCTGAAATTCAGCCGGACAGGAAATATGACTCTGGCTCGGATGATGGAGATTGCCACCAAGTATGCCAATGGTGAAGAAGAAGAACGACTCCGGAGTGGCAAGCACAAAGTAGTCGCCCACGAAGCCGGAGGAGGAAACTCCGGTCGGAAACAGAAGTGGAAGGCCGAGCCAGCTGCTCCTGGTGAAGCCTTGGCTGTGGTTCAAGGAAAGTTCAAGGGGCATCCCAAAGGGTCGTGGAACCCCAAGAAAGTAAAAGATCAAGATGGAAATGACGTGTTGGATCTACCGTGCCACATCCACACCAAAAAAGATGAAGAGGGTAATTTCATTTACCCGAAGCACACCACTCGGTAGTGTCGACTCCTAATCCAGCAATTCCGAGAGAAACAGCCCAAGGAAAAGGAGAAGGAAGCAGACAAGGCTGAGGATGAGGAAGGGGATGATGATGGTTATCCCCACGTGAATTCCACTCTGATGATTTTTTCTGACGTTGAGAGCAAAAGTCGATTGAAAGTCATCAACAGAGAAGTGAACATGGTCGCTCCGGTGACACCCAGTTATTTGAAGTGGTCACAGACTGCCATTACATTCGACCAGTCTGATCATCCAGCGCACATAACCACCCCTGGGAGGCAAGCACTGGTGGTCGACCCGGTGGTCGAAGGCACTCGACTGACAAAGGTCCTGATGGACGGTGGCAGTGGCCTGAACATACTGTATGCAGAGACATTGAAGGGAATGGGCATTCTGATGTCCAAACTCATTGAAAGCAATATGAGTTTCCATGGGGTCATTCCAGGCAAGAAGGCTGCACCCCTCGGTCAGATTGCTCTTGACGTGGTTTTCGGTGACTCCAAGAATTACCGCAAAGAAAAGTTAACATTTGAAGTTGTGGATTTCCAGAGTGCCTATCATGCCATTCTGGGCAGGCCAGCTTATGCACGTTTTATGGCTCGACCATGTTACGTGTACCTCAAATTGAAGATGCCTGGTCCCAAAGGGGTGATCACTATCTCTAGTAATCGGAAGAAGGCAGAAGAGTGCTTCCAGAAGGGTTCAAAGATCGCCGATGCTCAGATGGCTATGGTAGAATTGCAAGAATACCAGAAAAATGCAGATCCGAGTGATTTGTTGCGAGCCAAGAAGCCAGCCACAGATTCAGCATTCCAGTCGTCTGGTGAAACGAAGTCGATCCACATTCACCCGACAGACCCCAATGCTGCTCCGACTCACATTTCAACCACACTCGACTCCAAATAGGAAGACGCGCTCATCCAGTTCCTCCATGAGAACTGGGACATCTTTGCATGGAAGCCTTCGGACATGCCGGGTGTTCCCAGGGGACTGGCTGAGCATTGTTTGCGAGTCGACCCAAAAGTGAAACCAGTCAAAGAACATCTTCGACGATCCACCGTACAGAAGAGAAAGGCAATTGGTGAAGTGGTGGCTCGGCTATTGGCAGCTGAGTTTATCCGAGAGATTTACCACTCCGAGTGGTTAGCCAATGTTGTCATGGTCCCAAAGAAGGACGACTCACTTCGCATGTGCATTGACTTCAAGCATATCAATCGGGCCTGCCCGAAAGATCACTTTCCTCTCCCTCGCATCGACCAGATAGTCGATTCGACTGCGGGGTGCGAGCGTTTGTCCCTTTTGGACGCCTACTCCGGGTACCACCAGATCCGTCGGTATGGACCTGACGAGATAAAGACAACTTTCATCACCCCGTTTGGGTGCTTCTGTTATGTCACAATGCCATTCGGTTTGAAGAACGCTGGAGCCACATTCATGCAGATGATTCAGAAGTGCTTACTCACTCAGATCGGTCGGAATGTGGAAGCATACATGGATGACATTGTGGTCAAGTCACGTAAAGGTTCCGACCTACTGACCTTGCTGAAACCTTTGCCAACCTCAGAAGGTATGATATCAAGCTCAATCCATCAAAGTGCACGTTTGGAGTTTCGGGCGGAAAATTACTCGGTTACCTCATTTCTAAACGAGGGATCGACGCTAACCCAGAGAAAGTGGGTGCTATACTCCGAATGAAACGCCTTGTGCGCGTGCATGATGTCCAGAAGCTTACTGGTTGCTTGGTCGCCCTAAGTCGATTCATTTCTCGCCTCGGTGAAAAGGCGCTGCCTCTTTACCGACTGATGAAGAAATCAGATATGTTCGAGTGGACCCCTGAAGCTGATGCAGCATTTGCAGAGCTAAAAGCCCTGCTTTCCACCCAGCCGGTGCTTGCTGCTCCAATCAGCAAAGAGCCTTTACTGCTTTATATAGCAGCCACTGGACAAGTCATCAGTATAGTACTTACGGTCGAGCGGGAAGAAGAAGGAAAAGCCTATAAAGTTCAGCGCCCAGTTTATTATATTTCTGAAGTCCTGACTCCGTCAAAGCAAAGATATACGCACTATTAGAAGCTTGTCTATGGGATTTACATGACCACGAAGAAGGTTGCACACTATTTCTCTGATCACTCTGTTACAGTCGTCAGCGACGCTCCATTGTCAGAGATTCTGCACAACAGAGATGCAACTGGCCGAGTGGCAAAATGGGCGATTGAACTCCTTCCCTTGGATATCAAGTTTGAGGCAAAGAAAGCTATCAAGTCCCAAGCAATAGTAGATTTCCTCACCGAGTGGATCGAACAGCAACTGCCGACTCAAGTTCACTCGGAGCACTAGACCATGTTCTTTGACGGATCCAAAATGTTGAATGGTTCTGGTGCTGGGGTAGTACTGGTATCCCCCCGAGGATACAAGCTCAGATATGTCCTCCAGATTCACTTTGATTCCTCCAACAATGAAGCAGAATATGAAGCACTCCTGTATGGGTTGCGCATGGCCATCTCACTCGGCGTCCGTCGCCTCATGGTCTATGGCGACTCAGATTTGGTAGTCAATCAAGTGATGAAGGAGTGGGATGTCAGAAGCCCAGCCATGACCGGTTACTGCAACGCGGTGAGGAAGTTGGAAAAGAAGTTTGAAGGATTAGAGCTTCATCACATACCCCGACTGAAAAATCAAGCAGCCGACGACTTGGCAAAGATAGGATCTAAGAGAGAAGCCATTCCCAGCAATGTGTGTTTGGAACATATTCACACGCCGACAGTTCAGGAAGATCCTTTTACTGAAGAGCGTGCGTCCTCTCGGGCCATCATGGCTAAAGCATACCGAGCCGGGTTCTATTGGCCGCGAGCAAATGAAACGGTGAAAGATATAGTCGATAGATGTGAAGGCTGCCAGTTTTACTCGGACATGCCTCACAACCCAGCGTCAGCCCTGAAGACCATTCCTCTCGTCTGGCCCTTTGCTGTTTGGGGTTTGGATATGGTTGGACCACTAAGAACTGGTAAGAGTGGCTTCACTCATGTGCTCGTGGCAGTCGACAAGTTTACCAAATGGATCGAAGCTAAACCTGTCAAGAGTCTCGAGGCCAACACTGCTATCAGTTTTATTAGAGAATTGACATTTAGATATGGAGTTCCACACAACATCATTAAGGACAACGGGTCGAACTTTGATTCTGATGAGTTTAGAGCTTTCTGCGCTTCTCAAGGCACGCGAGTCGACTATGCTTCCGTCACTCACCCGCAGTCGAACGGACAAGCAGAAAGAGCTAATGGCCTGATTCTCAAAGGATTGAAACCCCGACTGATGCGTGACCTCAAACACACAGGAGGCGCTTGGGTCGATGAGCTTCCGTCAGTTTTGTGGGGTTTGAGGACAACTCCCAATCGGTCGACTGGACGAACTCCTTTCTTCTTGGTCTATGGAGCCGAAGCTGTTCTGCCAAGTGACCTGCTCCACAATGCGCCCCGAGTTGAGCTCTTCTCCGAAGAAGAAGCAGAGCAGGCCCGACAGGATTCAGTCGATCTCTTAGAGGAGGAAAGAGAGATGGCCTTGATCCGGTTGACCATTTATCAGCAAGACTTGCGTCGATTCCACGCCAAGAATGTGAGGAGCCGAACCTTTCAAGAGGGAGACCTGGTTCTTCAGTGGATCAACAGAAACCACACAAGCTCGCCCCGGCTTGGGAAGGCCCCTTCATCATCACCAAAGTTCTCCACAATGGAGCATACCATCTTTACAGTGTTGAGCATCAGAAAGACAAGCCGCGGGCTTGGAACGCGGAGCTGCTCCGCCCCTTTTATACTTAAGCACTCGTTCGAATAAAATGTAATAAGAAACACCTTTGTAATTCGTTTATCAAAGACAAGAGCTTTATGGTCCTCTCATACGATTGTTGTTGTTCTTATTTACCTCTGAAATCCCCCAGCGGGTGGGCTTAGTCACGAATCCGTTTCGCCTAAGTTCGAAAGAAAATCCTACCGAGTGGTGAGCAATCCTCCCACTCGGAGGCTTAGCTGCAGTCCAGTACTCGCCTAAGTTCTCTCACTCGGAGACTTAGCTGCAGTCCGATACTCGCCTAAGTTTGAAAAAATCCTACCGAGTGGAAAGCAATCCTCCCACTCGGGGGCTTAGCTGCAGTCCAGTACTCGCCTAAGTTCTCTCACTCGGAGACTTAGCTGCAGTCCGGTACTCTCCTAAGTTTGAAAAAATCCTACCGAGTGGTGAGCAATCCTCCCACTCAGGGGCTTAGCTGCAGTCCAGTACTCGCCTAAGTTCTCTCACTCGGTGACTTAGCTGCAGTCCGGTACTCGCCTAAGTTTGAAAAAATCCTACCGAGTGGAGAGCAATCCTCCCACTCGAGGGCTTAGCTGCAGTCCAGTACTCGCCTAAGTTTGAAAAAATCCTACCGAGTGGAGAGCAATCCTCTCACTCAGGGGCTTAGCTGCAGTCCAGTACTCGCGTAAGTTTGAAAAAATCCTATCGAGTGGAGAGCAATCCTCCCACTCGGGGGCTTAGCTGCAGTCCAGTACTCGCCTAAGTTCTCTCACTCAGAGACTTAGCTGCAGTCCGGTACTCGCCTAATTTTGAAAAAATCCTACCGAGTGGAGAGCAATCCTCCCACTCGGGGGCTTAGCTGCAGTCCAGTACTCGCCTAAGTTCCCTCACTCGGGGGCTTAGCTGCAGTCCAGTACTCGCCTAAGTTCGAAACATATCCCTATCCACAAGGACGACGAGGTGCAGGTCGACTGCAACCTTCTCCTTCGGAGCTACGGCACAAGTACAACGTGCGCTCCATCCCTATCCGCATGGACGACGAGGTGCAAGTCGACTGCAACCTTCTCCTTCGGAGCTATGGCACAAGTACAACGTGCGCTCCATGCCTATCCGCAAGTACGACGAGGTGCAGGTCGACTGCAACCTTCTCCTTCGGAGCTGCGGCACAAATACAATGTGCGCTCCATCCCTATCCGCAAGGACGACGAGGTGTAGGTCGACTACAACCTTCTCCTTCGAAGTTACGGCACAAATACAACGTGCGCTCCATCCCTATCTGCAAGGACGACGAGGTGCAGGTCGACTGCAACCTTCTCCTTCGGAGCTACGCCACAAGTACAATGTGCGTTCGATCCCTATCCGCAAGGACGAAGAAGCGTAGGTCGACTGGAACCACCACCTTAGAGCTGCATCTCTAGCGCAAAGACTATTCCGGGCAGTGAACAAAGTCCATTTGAAGGCAAAACGCAAGCATATTCGAAGATAAACCAAATTCGGATAAATCCTAAAGTTCCAAGAAGCAAACCAAAAGTATTCGAGCATCAAGCCTGAAGGAGTTTAACGGTTACAGCAACCACTCGGCATTCCGAGGCAAATTTAAAGCAGATTCAAGTCTCATAAGTTTGTTCACTCGGCAGGAGGAGGGCTGGCAGGCTCAACGAATTCGTCCAGGTTGATCCCATCCGCGATCCGAGTAGCAGCAGCGATGAAAGTTTCCATGAAGGACTGGAAGTCATGCTTTTTGGTGTTAGCGACCTTGATCGCAGCCAGCTTGTCTTCACGAGCCTCCTTGCAGTGTACTCGCACCAAGGACAGCGCCACGTCAGCACCACACCGGGCGGAGGACTTCTTCCATTCTTGCACTTGGTCAGGGATCTCGTTTAGTCGAGCCATCAGGGATTCCAGGTCATTTTGAAGCGTCGCCCCTGGCCAAAGCGATGAGTCGATTCGGGAGACTGCCTCCTTCAGGTGCGCGAGGTAGCTTGTGGCACTGGCGACACGGGACTCTAGTCGGAGCACATTCATTGCAATTTCGTCGCAAACTGGAGAAGCGATAGGGTCCAGACCCGTCTCGACCTTTCCAGTTTCCTCGTCAAAGTCTTGCCAGAATTCTGCAGCCAAAAATTAGTGAGTCGACCAGGCATGATCCGTTCGCAAGCATCAACACAGTCGGTTTAAAAGAAATACCTTCTAGTGTTAGATAGAGCTTCTTGGCAAGAGTCCTCAGATAAGCTTCCGTGTCATTCCTCTTGCGGACCGTGGACTCCAGCTTTTCATTCAGGGCAACCTTGTCCTTCTTCAGACTAGTCACTTCACGGTTAGATTCATTGAGGCAAGACTTCAGCCTGTTCACCTCCCCTTCCAGCGCTCCGACTGAAGCCAGCTTCTGGTCTGCGAGAGCAGTTTTATCTTGGGCTGCTTTCTACGCGGCGGCGAGGTCCGAGTCCTTCTTCTCCAGAGCCAAGTTCATTTTCTCTGCAAAAGAGGCAACCATATCAAACAAGAGATCAAAGAAATATATTAAAAGACAGTCGACAGGCAGTTACCTTCCATACCAGCAGCTTCCTCTTGAGCTTTCTTCAGATTCTGCTGGGCCAATTCCAAGTCAAGGTTGAGTTGCCTCTGCTTCTCCTCAAGTTCAGCAAACTTGGAAATAAGAGTACAAGACTTCTGCATAAGGCAAAAGATGGGTCAGTCGACAAGATCAAAGGTTGTTTACTTCCAAGTGAATAAAACCTAAAGAAGTCACTTGAGACCCCAGCCGACTGCACACAGTCGACTGTGGTCTCGGGGACTACACCTAGTGGGTGCACTTGGCGTGCCCCCGCTAATTAAAACCCAACTCGACCGGTCCGCCCGGATCAAGTGAAAAAAAACCTACTCGACCGGTCCGCCCGAGTCGAGTGGAAGAAAAGAAAGGAAGGTAGAACTCAGACCCCAGTCGACTGCCAGCAGTCGACCGCGGTCTTGGGGACTACACCTAGTGGGTGCACTTAGCGTGCCCCCACCGGTTCAGATCCTACTCGCCCAGACCGAGTGGAAGAACACAACTACCAAAGTCGACAAAACACCCAGTGGGTGCTCTGATTCGACGCAAACAACAGGAGATTGTGTAGAAGAAAATTTTTCGGGTAGCATATCCTGATAGAACAAGAGCAGTCGAAAAGTCTACTTACCTGGACATTGGCCCGGAGAGCAGTGCTGGTGTCGTAGGCAGCCTGGCTATTCTCATGCACCATCTTCATCCGCTCCATCATCACGTCAGCCTGTCGGATGGCTTCCGTAGCCGCTTCCGACTGGTTGTTCGGGACGGGGTAGCTGGTGAAGAAGAGAGCAGATGACCCAGGTGCAACAGCTTGGACCTCCGAGGCGTGAGATGGGATGACTGAAGGAATCACCGGTACAATCGACGGTGTGGGGCGCTCACTCGACAATGGTACAACGAAGGTTACAGAGGCCCTGCCCGCGCCTTCAGATTGATAGACGGTTGGTGTTGTCATCGGTCCCTGCTGAGACGCCTTACCAGCCGTCGCCTTTTTATTCTTCTTGGGCTTAGGAGCCACATCTTCATCATCATCTGGGAGATCGATGAAGTTGGGCGGAGCTGCGGAGAAGATCAGTCGACTCTAAAGTAAACCGCTAGAATTCAATCGACCGAGTAGTCAAGAGCAAGATCATAAGAGTTTTTACCTGGGTTGGAGGTGACCGCGTCTTCCATCTCCTCGTCTCGGTATTGGAGAGAAGAGGTTCCTGATGTAGCAGCACTGCAAAGACCCGCATCCAGTCGGTTACGTTCTGTTGCTCAAGTCGACGAAAAGAACAAGTCAGATGATTACCCAGAGATGGTAGGGACGGTCACTTTGATCCTGGGCAAAGCCTTTGGCAGTTTGGAGGAGGTGGCTTTCGGTGCTTTTGGCGCTGGAGGCGGCACAACTTTGGGATGCTTCGGAGCCTTCTCAATCGGTGCTGGGGAAGACATCCTGGGGCGCTTCGAAGACTGCCCAATCGGCGCGGCCACCAGGCCCGGAGCGCTCGCCGGGTCGTGAGCGTGTTTGGATCTCCTCTCCCTGCGAGGAGGCGAGTCGACCTCTTCGTCATCAGTCGATTTGTCGCTCTCCTCGTCCTCCTCGGCATCCGAGTGCCCTTCGCCGCTCTCGCCCCCGCTTGCTCCTTCCTCGACGTCTTGCTCTTGCACTCCGTTGGGCATTGAGTACATGTCAATGAGGGCCTGAAAAGACAACGATCAAAAGAAATTCAGCTGACCATCAACAAGACGTCACACAGTGAATCGGAAAGATACTTGGTAAAACAGAATCATACCTGCTCCAGCTGACGCGAGTGGTCGAATGGAATCACCCTCCTAGACCCCCGAGGGTTGTCTTTGTTGCTGGTGATTCCCATCAGCCACTTCTCCAAGATGTCCTCGCTGACGTCCTCTGGGTGGATCCGAGTGGAATCCTCGAGTCCAGAGTACATCCACATCAGATGATCACGTGCCTGAAGCAGTTGGATGCGTCGACCGAGAAAGACCTCCAGTAGGTCCATCCCAGTCACCCCGTCGCGGACGAGTTGGATGACCCTATCGACCAGCACCTTGACCTGCGCCTTCTCTTCTGGGACCACCTTCAGGGAGGAGGGTTTCTCCACTCGAGCCAAAGAAAAGGGAGGAAGTCCAGTCGACTGACCCGGGGTCGGCTGGTCCTTACAGTAAAACCAAGTCGACTACCAACCCCGGACCGAGTCGGGAAGGATCATTGCTGGGAAGGTGCTCTTGTTCCTAATCTGGATCCCCAGGCCCCCGCACATCTGGATCACGTGCGTCCTCTCATCACTCGGATTGGCCTTTTTGACCGACTGGGAGCGGCAGGTGAAGATGTGTTTGAAAAGACCCCAGTGCAGTCTACAGCCCAAGAAATTTTCACACATTGACACAAAAGCAGCCAGATAGACTATGGTGTTTGGAGAGAAGTGGTGGTGCTGAGCCCCAAAGCAGTCCAAAAAGCCCCGAAAGAAAGGATGGGGAGGCAGTGAGAATCCGCGGTCTACGTGGGTGGCGAGGAGAACGCACTCACCCTCCCTTAGCTGCGGCTCGGTCTCGTTCCCCGGGAGCCGCGCCGACTTGTGGGGGATAAGTCCCCCCTCCACCAGGTCGTCGAGGTCGTCTTGGCTGATCGTTGAGCGGATCCAGTCGCCCTGGATCCAGCCCGACGGCAGGCCGGATCTCGACGAGGATCCGCCCCGGCTGGTCCGCTTGCCCTTCGCCTTCGCGGTCGCCATCTTCGCGCGCTCCAGCGCCACTGTTTTCTCTTTTCCCATGGCGGCGGGTCGAGTTTGAGCGAGGGTTCGCCGACGAGGGCAGGAGCGAGCGTGGCGGAGAGGTCGAAGGAAGAAGAAAAGAGAATGGGAGCGCACGGGGCAGAGGCCTGGTCCGGTGCCTTTTATAAGGTCATTCCCCGAGTGACTGACTGGTGGACCCGGACGATCTAAACAAATCCCGCAACAGTCGCTCGCGCAGTACGTGGAGAAAAAGGTGGCCCGGAGATCGAGGAGACTTGCCTAATCCGTCCCGATTACCACGGCCTTGCCCGTCTGGTGCGCTTCCCGAAATTCGAATCCCGTGAAATCCGCGGAGAGCAGAGCAACTTGTCAGACTGAAAACGCCCTCTACATTATCATTCAGAATTCTACCGTGTAATTTCACTCGACAAAAACCAAGAATGGACCAAGGCGACTGAAAAAGGAGTTGACGTTGTCTCCTCTGTGCATTGTTCCAGAACAAGTTATACTCATAGCACAAAGAATGAGTCGGAAGTGTTCCCAACTCCTTCCTCACTCAAACCCTGATCCATTCGGCGGCTAATGATGAAGCTATGTACCTAGGGTAGGGTCATGGATCTGTCCAACATACCCTCCCCAAGGACATCTCTACAAAGAACCAGAAGCAGTCAAAGAGAAATCATCATCCACTCGACCATGAAGCTATGTTCACTCGACAGCCTTGAAGACACTCGACCATACGAACAACCACTCGACCACCAGAAGATGTGAAGCCCTTCACTCCGCAACGGTCGGGGTTTAAGTCATAACTTTTTGGTCATTTATAGCACTTTACTTCGGACGTTACCAGTAACACCCCTCCTTTATGAACATTGAACCCTGTGTAACGGAGGAGAGCTGGGGTCCTGGCGCACTCTATATAAGCCACCCCCTCCTCTGGGACAAGGGTTCGCACCTTTTGTAATTCACACGCATATATCCAGACGACCGCCTCCGGGCTCCGAGATGTAGGGCTGTTACTTCCTCCGAGAAGGGCCTGAACTCATAAAACTCGCGTGTACAACTCCTCCATAGCTAGGATCTTGCCTCTACATTCCTAGCCCCTATTCTACTGTCAGGCTTAGAACCACGACACCGCCCTCCCCTCGACCTCACACCACCGCCGTGCTTGGCAGCGCCCCCAGTCCATCCCTTTAATCCCAACCAACCTCCAGATCGGGCGCCAGCAGCTCTAGGCCCCACACGCCCCTAAGATAAACACCGAGGCGCTGCTTCCCCGGTGCAATAGGCGGACTAGCGCCTGTTACGCCGGGGAATGCTTCTGTTAATTGGGAATCAACTGACCAGGAATTGAAATCCAGGGGGGCGACAGACCTCTAGCTAAGGTGAAATAGTATATGAGGAGAAACCTTTTGCATCGCGAGTAACTAGGAACATCTAGTATCAAGAAGAAGTGGTCAACTAGTGTCTTCTGTGGGATGAATACCATGCAAGCAGACACGTAAGATTTGCATGAATAAGGGAAGAGGATTACCATTTCCGGTTGCTGGTGTGGTCGCCTCCACATGTTGCGCCGATGTTCTTCTTTTTGCCGGGGAAACTGATGTTTTGGAGGAGGGTGCAGGCTTGGATGAACCCATGGCCAAATTGTTGACTATGTTGCCGTGGTCGTATGTCAGCGGAGGGGAAGCAGATCCAAGGCGACGAAGGACAGCATAGCAGGAACAACTCTTGTGCGGTGGATGGTGGCGAAGTTGGAGCGGCAGCGATGAGGCACAGGATGGCGTGGTTGAACTGGCTCGGGTACGGATGGCTCGGCCTCGGCTTGAACTAATAGGCTTGGAGGGCATTGCGGTTGAGGTTGCGATGGACGACGACGTTGGGGTATCGGTTCCGGCGTGATGGAGGAGGGTGGCGGTTGATGGGTGGGATGGGGTGGCGGACGGAGGACGCCGGGGTTTTGCGGCTGGTGGAGAGGTAGTTTTGGCGCCCACGGAGTATGAATGGGGAATCATACGGGGGGGGGGGGGGTAGGGGAGAACCATGTTTCGGTCTGGGACGCGCTTGTTTTTGGCCTTTTTGAACAGATGGGATGCGCTTGATTGAAATTTGGAGAAAGTACAAACTTCGCCCCCTCTTAAATTTCAGACCTACTGCTGGTCGAGGGTAGGATGGTAATCCCAGGTGTCGCAAATAGTGGGCGGGAGTGGTTTTGACCGCGCGCATGTGTGCTTAGGCAGCCATTGTGTATGAATGTTTTTAGGAGGCGGTTGCGTGGCGTCTAGATGAAGCTACAAACCTACCCCAGTTTAGACCTTTGGACATCGGGCCGGTAGGTTTCATGGGTCGGAGTTAGAAAAGTAATTTCCTTCTACTACCAAACATTGGTCTCACACGGTTTCGGGCAAGTAGAGGCTCTTTTGGCGCTTCATTCGAAATTTTGAAACAGAAGCATTCACATTTAGAGTACTCTTGAACTTTGAGGATTGACCTAAATAGACAACGTTAAATTTGACCTTGTATGTTTGAAAACCTCATTAAATTATCTGCTTCTTTTTGAAATTTTGACACTTGAAAATCCTATAACTACGAATATTTTGGAATGGAGGAGCTAAATTTGAATCTACTTTGTACACGACTATATATGCTATTATGTAGAAAATCAGAGCAAAGATTGGTGCCCCCATAATTTAGGTATGATTTACAAATGCCATGATATCGAATTCAAATAATTGAATGGACTTCATATTGAATTCGATTTTTTAAACCACCTTAAGTTGAATTCAAATGTACACTTGTTCATAGCTAGCTATTTATAATGTTCATTGTGTAACTTTCGTATGTATAATGTGCTTTACACACAACATGAACTATACTCACGTTTATATTCGATTGCTAAAGGATGCATTGTCTGGAGTTCAAAATACTAACTATGTGGATCAATTATGTTGAATAATAACATAGACATGCTCAAATTCGATAGAATCTAGATGTCTGATGGATCAATGACCGTTCCTTACGCAAATTGCAAATATCATGATCCCATCCTAATATTTGGATACAATTTATATCTTTAATCAATGTGTACATCAGTCTTTTACGTGTAGTTTCACTCTCCATCGGTGGTCTCTCACACATGCTCACACACTCTCTCACGAGGTGTCTTTCTCGCATACATGCTCTCGATATAACCCTCCCTCCCTCTTGTAACCATTTACGACTGTTTTCACTAACCTTTATCACAAACACTCTTCCTCTCACAAGCATACACACACACAATCCCCATCGACCCTTTCTATATACATAGACCTGCCTATGTGTCTCCTGTACGCACGTTATCTTTAGGTCTATCTCTCGTGCATTGTCTCACACCTCTCTTCCTAATCGACGAGTATGATTCTAGCAGGGCATTCTATAAGATGCCCCTTAAAGTTAGGTTGGATGAATAGTAATATCAGAGATAAGGGGTTACCTTAGTCCGAGAACCCAGGGTTACAAATCCTAGCCGGCTTTGTCAGTGGACACAAAGTCCTTCACAATTATGCTATCGTTGTCTTGTATGACAAGTCATCCATGGGTCTCCCTAAATGCGTCACGGGCCGACCAATGTGACGCAGGAACCGAACCAAGGGCCTCACCTCGACTCACTGGACCTCACGCGGTGACACACCCTAGCCCCCAGGTCTCGTTATCTTCTCACACCCACACAGACCAACACAGACACCACACAAAAAAAATCTCCTTGTGCCTCTATCCCCACCCCCTTGCATATACACACTCAAGGTAATCTCTCGTTGTGACATCATATTAGTCTCTCTCTAGACCTCTCTCATTTCTCGTGCTATCTCTCCCACGCCCCTCCCCCCGCCGGTCCCTCTATCCATGCCTCTCTCGAATACGTAATACACACACATACCTCTCTAGGCCCTGCCAAATACATGAACTACACATTCACACATGTTACATCATGTACCCCATTGATCTAAAAAGCCCTCTCTTCACGTTTATTTCGCATACAACATTCCTTTTGAATAAAGTGTGGCCAAAAAATTATTTTAGAATTTCTACATATATACAACATTACAAAGTTATATGGAGGAGTATGAACGTTAATTTGTTGCATGGTGCCCACAATGATATTTATTATGCACTGTGAATTTTTATATTTTTATACTATATATAAAGTTATTCATAATAAAGAGAAACGAAGATCATCTCTCTCCCCATCACATACACCCCCTCTACGCCCCTTTCACCTACGCACACAAACTATCTCTAGGTCCTCTATTATTAAGCCCCTGGCACATTCACGCATGTTGCATCTTTCTCTCGCGATATATACAGTGTCGATCATTGTATTTGGAGCGAAAGCACGATACGTACATTGGACTTCAGAATCCACTCATTACGGTCACCATTTACGTTTTGTGGTTATTATACAGTCACGGGCTCACCGTACAGCTCTGTATTTGCTCAAGACACGACTAGTTGACCAGTTAAATGCTCCACATGGCACCTCTATTGTTGCATCACATTATCTCACTACCATTGGGCCCACTTGTAGGCTTGTATCTACTCTTCTACACTCTTATAAAAAACAGAGTTGGTGATGATGGTGTGCCTGCCATCCTGCAATATAGGCCATCCAATTTATATCTGACGGATAGGAAGGAAACTATGGCAATTTTGCAAAAAGGTACCCACACACCTCTCCACATTTGCAAATAAGGCCTTCCCTCGTTCATCCTTTTCTCTCACAAGATAAACTAGTCATAAAAATGCATCTTGATGTTACATGCAACGCACGGGCATCTTGCTAGTAAGAATGAAAACAAACGACAAAAAAATATTGGACGGTGGTTCGAAGTCATGACCACGGGCACAGCGGACAAGGTGGCCTTGTATTGGTATTTTGAGCCGTCTATTTTAACACACATGAGCTGGTGTGGTGATTATACGCATACACACACATGCAGATGAACTTCATGCACACAACACTCACACGAACACATGCAGCCACACACACATGCAACACTCACACGTACACACGCAGCTACACACGCACGCAACACTCACATGCACACATGCATGCACACACCACACGGCCAATGCACACTCTCATGCTCAAGTGCTCAACCTACACGTGCATGCACACACATCAGGCCCTGACAGACACATACACAACTAGGTGATTCCCGCGCACAGGTTGGAGTCTTGTCGCGCTGCGTAAATTTGTGTTTATCTGAACTTTTTCCTATGCGAACTGACAGGTGGGACCCACAAGGAACATGGTCAATTTAACTAGTCAACATTGTGCCACGCAGACTATTTGGCCGGTCAATAGAGTGCAATCCGATGCTGAACGATGAGCAAGTGATCGTATAATCACCACAAAACATATATAGTGACCGTAATGAGCTTATTCTGAAGTTCGGTGACTATATTATGCTTTCTCTCTATAGGCCCTCCAAAACTACATCTCTACATGTTCTCGCATGTTACATCTAACAACTGTGCAATACATCACTACTACTACACTCTAACACAATAAATCATATGTGTTTTTAGTTTTACTAGATATCATATTGTTACTTAATTATTCAATTTGCATACATTAAAATTGCCTTTGAAATGTATGGCCAGTATCATCTACCGCGCGAGAAAAATCCCACCCTTTCCTGTTTAATCGGGTTTGTACCGATGGATCGTGTGAAATAGCAAAACTATAATACTAGTATACAGTACAAGTGACAGTTCATTGGGTCGCCGTGTCGTGTATTCCTCCCTCATAAGAGTGGATCGCTCGCTTTCATAAATATTCTAGTCCCTTTCGCCGACATGTGGGACATCAAGCTACCGGGTCCACGTGACATACCGAAATACAGTGCAGAGCAGCAGGGGTGAAGCACCCCAGTCATGGCGCCGGTGTAGTAATGAGCAATGAGGCGTCAAAACAGAAAGCTGCACCTTTCCCGCAGTTAAGTTGGAGGGATGAGGTAATAATAACACTAGTAAAAAAGAAGTTGGAGGGACGAAGCAACCATCATTTCACTCATTGTTGAATCCACTTCTCCCTCATCTTCTTCAAGTTAACCATGTGTTGCTTCTGCCATTGTTCTGCCTCATGTGGGACACAGATCGGCTTGGTAAAGCACTGACACGTGGGCCCGCATGTTAGCAAACCGCCAGGCCAACGTCCTCTAATAATAAGAAACCTCCCCTACCATCCGTGCGGCAAAATCACCTCCTTTTTACTAATCTTTTTTTTTGACTATTCCTTTTTACTAATCTTGATTCTATAATTTTTTAGATCAATATAATTGAGATTTGTATAGATAGCACACAGGAGCAAAACCAAGTGGTATGGTTAAGGGCATCCACAATGTGTAGCCAAATGTGAAAATAGCTTTTTTCATCGATGGGAACCATTTGTGGACGGTGCTGCCAAAGCCAGAAAGATGGAACCGAAGCTCCCTGATTGATTGATTGAAGGAATAGAAAAATGCAACGTCTACTCCCCAGTCCCTTCTATCACAAATCACAAAGTAGTGAGGCACCAAATCACAAAGCATGGACGAAGCAACCATCATTTCACTCTTTGTTGACTCCGCTTCTTCATCGTCTTCTTCGAGAAACCACCTCACCGCACTAAGCTGGACGGATGGCGCTATTGTGTACTAGTAGTACTAGTACATTTACGCGTCCTTTGGTTCAGCAGACTTCCTGGATGCAAATAAGGCGGTTGTCTCGGCTTGTAGGCGGCACTTGCGAACGACTTACAATGGTCTCCCTCAATGGTGTTCTCCATCGAACGCACTTCACCAAACCACAACGTTCGAGATATCATCGACGTCACCGCAATGGGGAAGGAAGTCAAATAGTTACTACCTCCATTTTTTTGTACACCAGGCCAGTATATCAAAATTACAATTTGTAAAAGGCCACTAACACTAATCGAGGAAAAATTGATGGGGATTGCGTCATACTAGCAACCAAGGACATTAATATACCCTTGCATGCATGCGGAAGTGAGAAGGTTTGTTTGCATGGAGCTAAATTAATCAAGCGATGAGGAGTGAGATGGTTAGCTCTTTGGGCTTTGGAGAAAAAATACACATTAATTGACACATCAAACGATGATTTGTATTGAACCGCACCCTCACATGGACGCTCGTGCACGCCGCGGTTGCACCGCACCCTCACACAGTCGCTCCTGCACGCCGCAAACCCAACCAAGGGAACGCACCCTCACTAACACGTGCTACAGCTGATAGATAATTTTCGCTCATACATTATGTTTATCCAACCACTGTTAGTGTGGATCCGTACGTCCAGTGCGATGGTCTGTTGGGGAAGAAGAAGAGGTGCGGAAGAAGGGTTAGGAGATGTAGGATATTCATCCAACTGCCTGAAATGGTAGACTGACCCAAATGATGAAAGTCAGGCGACTTGTGTAACAATATATGTTTTTACACAACAAAAGATCCGTAAAAACAACAACATAAAGAAAAACTATCACTGCTCGTGGAACAAGATGGCCTCGTCGTCTTTGGCTACCGGAGCGAACCAACCATAGTTGCCGACATGTGTCTCCGCGCCGTGGTTGTCCTCGGCCTCCAGCTGCTTGTTCACGTGGAGCGTGAGGGCGCTATTCACGGACGAGAGCACCACCCGGTTCAAGTCGAGGACGTCCGGTTCCGCCTACAGGAGGGCCTCGATGGCAGCGGCATCCGCGTGCTCCCCGTCGAGTTGAGACTCCGCCGCCCGGTTCAAGTCCAGGACGCCCGGTTCCGCCTGCAGGAGGGCCTCGATGGCAGCGGCATCCGCGCGCTCCACGTCGAGTTGAGCCTCCGCAGCCCGGTTCACATCGACAACATCCGGTTCCGCCTGCAGGAGAGCCTCGATGGCAGCGGCATGCGCGAGCTCCGCGTCGAGTTGAGGCTCTGCCTCCCGGTCCTCCTTTAGGGCGGCCAGGTTGAACCGCTGGTCCGCCTACACCATGGGTGACCCGGACGCCGGCACGAAGTCGACGTCCATCGTCTCATAACAATCGGGGGCCTTCTACGCCGCAACCTCCGCCATGAACATTGGATCGGCTTCCTCCTCCTCGTAGCTTGGCTCCAGAGAACTCGGGGACTGGCCCACGGCAAAGCGAGCTTGGGAACGAAGGTCTATGGCGCCGACCGCCGCCGCGATTTCTGCGTGGCCCTCCGGCGTCAGCATCTTGTAGTACGTGATCTTGCGGTGCACCATGGCCTTCCGGCGAACTAGGGGACGCTTGATGCGGGCTAGGGGATCGAAAGGTGGGGGAATGGGCTGGAGATGAGGTGTGGTTTTGGGGCAGTGGCTGGCGTAGGCCGAGCAGCGAAGGTTCTGGTGTGAATAGTGGTTCCGGTGACGACCGGTCAATCGGTTTTGACTGTACATCGCTCTTGTCGCGTTCCCGTTGCACCCTGGCATGCTAGACCCTCCACGCCGTTCACCGAATGGAACACGCTTCGTCTTGCGTTTTCGCTCGCTTGTGGGACCACAGTTGAGAGCAAACCGACGTCCCTCGCCCTCCCCTGCCTGCATCATTTATACTACCACTCCCTCCATTTTATGTGGAGTAAATAAAAACAGAGGGAGTATACTACGGATGAGGATCCCCTGACATGGCCGAACCCATTGAGTAACTGACATGTGGGTCCTAGCAAGCATGGGTCTGCCAGTAAGTGACCGGAAGGGAGGGTAAGGCAGGGATCCTACGTCAGAGGATCCACTTCCACTACTACTCCCTCCTTCCATCTAGAGGGCCTAATGCATTTTTCGAGGCTAACTTTGACCAAATGTTAGAGTAATAATATATGACATGCAACTTACACAAAGCATGCAGTCAAATTCGTATGTGAAAGGAGCTTCCAATGATATAATTTTCACATTATGCATCTCATGTGCTATTAATCTTGTCAATAGTCAAAGACGGTTTTGAAAAACGGATTAGAGCATGGTTAATAATATAGCCAGCCGATTGCTATAAGGAACTGCCATGTCATCTATAGCCATCATCTATATGCACTCACACAATAGTGTGGGCTATAAGGTTGGCTATTTCCCGCAAAAATATATATAAAAGGTTGGCTATTGTATTAGTACTTTTTCCCATCTCCTCTCTACTATCTCTTTCTTCATATTTATTGTATTTACCTAGGAATGCGTATATAGCTAGGCTCTTGCATGAGAGCTCACTCCCCTTACTTTTTCACATCTCTCTCCTTCACATTGGCAAAATTGCCATGTAAGTTGGCTCTTAATGGCTATTAGGTTGGCTCTAAGCATTTAATATTTGCATGAGCAAGGTATATGATTGGAAGAGAGTTCCATGCATACTTTTTTTCTTGATCTATGTGTTATGGCCGGGCTGTAGAATATAAGAGCCCGCTTCACTCTCTCTCCTCTCTTCTCACTCCTGCAAGTAGGATTTTAATGACATGACAAGTCTTATAGCCTGCCGACTAGGCCTTATTAGACTTGCTCTTAGGCCCTATATAAATGGAAGGAGGGAGTACTATGAGCACTGCATACGCTACTACACATGTTGTCAGTACTCCACTAGTACTATTGGACATGGAGCTTAAAAAGTTACTATTGGACTGGCTATACGTGGCGAAATCCTAGTAGGAAGAGCATGCGTGAGAACAAGCACATTCACGTGGTTGAAAACAAATTGGAAACCATCTCTGTTTGAATACAAACTAGGAGTACGTACGAATGTAATAATATTGATTGGGCGTTGTTGAATGTTGATACTTTTTTCTGTAAGTTTGATCAAAGTAGAGATACTATGACTACACATAAAACTTATATGTAAACTAGAAAGGATCGGAGGGAGTATATTGTACATTCAAAAGCGAAACGAACATTGAATACCCTTTATATATGATTTGTGGATGCTATGATCACCTGTTGAAAATTTTGAATCCTCCTTAGGTATTACACATGCACCCACTCATTTTCTCTCTATTTCATCTCGGGGTCCGGAGATCGATTGAAAGAGGACTAGGGTGGGTTCAATACGTTCGTTTCGCTTATGAACATACAATATACTCCCTATGATCCCCACAGACCCCCACGGGTCATTTCTATCATTCTATCATAGAAACAGACCAAACTTTATCTCCTTGCATGACAAACAATTGATCTCAAAAACATCAATCGATCTCGTCAAGATGTGTTGGGGCATGAACCGAATGGGATGTCAAAACTAAGATGGGAAGCGACATGTTGTGGAGGCAAAGTGAAACTTTAAACGAACCGTTTGTTTGTATGCATGTCGTACAAATTACAACATTGGAAATACAATTGAATGATACTCGGTGGAATGTTCAAATGACGCATGCGGGAGGATGGACTCGACCAGAGGGTGGCATGATCGATGGAGAAGAGGGTTGGAGAGGAATGAGAAATAAGCAATGCCGCATTATTATACTTAAACGGCTCATATAAACAATAAGTTGTCTTGTTTTCCCTTCCGTCTTGGTCACGGAGTAAGATACTCCCTTTGTTTTTATTTACTTTGCATATTAGGTTTGACTGAAGTCAAACTTCATAAAATTTGACCAAGTTTATAGAAAACTAGCAAGATGCCCGTGCCTTGCACGGAACATCAAGATCTTGTGGGAGAAAAGGATGAACGAGGGAAGGCCTTATCTGCAAATGTGGAGAGGAGTGCGGGTAAATTTTCACAGTTTCCATCCTATCCGTTAGATATAGATTGGACGACCTATATTGCAGGATGGCAGGCACACCATCATCACCAACTCTGCTTTTTATGTACACTAGCAAGATGCCCGTGCGTTGCACGGAACATCAAGATGCATTTGTATGAGTAGTTTATCTTGTGGGAGAAAAGGATGAATGAGGGAAGGCCTTATTTGCAAATGTGGAGAGGGGTGTGGGTATCTTTTGCACAATTGCCATAGTTTCCTCCCTATCCGTCAGATATAAATCGGACGGACTCTTATAAAAATTAGAGTTGGTGATGATGGTGTGCCTGCCATCCTGCAATATAGGCCGTCCGATTTATATCTAACGGATAGGAAGGAAACTATGGAAATTTTGCAAAAAGGTACCCACACACCTCTCCACAATTGCAAGTAAGGCCTTTCCTCGTCCATCCTTTTTCTCTCACAAGATAAACTAGTCATACAAATGCATCTTGATGTTACGTGCAACGCACGGGCATCTTGCTAGTAAGAGTAGAAATATGAACATTTACAATAGCAAATATATATGATGTGAACGTATATTCAATAATGAATCTAATGGTATTTATTTGTTATTGTATATGTTATTATTTCTGTCTATGAACTTTGTCAAATTTTACAAAGTTTGACTTTGAGCAAAGCTAAAATGCGGAGTAAATAAAAACAGAGGGAGTACGCAGGGACTAGTATAGTTACTACTGTCGGAACAAGGTAAGTTGGACCCCTAAAAGTGGGCACGGACTGGGCACACCTCAATTATTCTTTCAAATAGTCGTACACCTACATTTAGCACACCATCTGGCTACTTAATCAAGTGTTACGCTTCACTACTTGAAAAGCAAAAGGGTGGCACCGTACCCAAAACCACCACGCTTGGGGCTAGGGTAACAACTTGGTACTGTACCACATTTCTGTGCCTAATGCGCAACGCAGAGCACTGACGCAAGAATATGGCCAAGAAAACAGGGAAACCGACATGTGGGGCACACCTGTTGGGACGATGTGGTGCAAACTAGTCCAATGGAGGAGCTGACCCATGACTTCCTCGCCACCAGCAACCGTTCATGTGGGTCGTAGGGGCCAGCAGCGTGGCGCAGCTCTAGCACCGCCTTTGGACAGGGTGACCGCGGTGAGCGACACGCTCATGTTGCTGGACACGGTCGGTTTCAGTGTGCCGAGGGTGGCATTAGCTCTATGGCACGACCAGCAGATCAACACCCGGCTCATCAAGGATGCACGGGGCGCCGAAGTGCGCGCGCGTCGCGACGCGTCCGCGGAGTGGTGTAGCGTGGCCAACTGTATCCCCGGGACCTGAGACCATGCCGGGTCGTCTTGCTTTTTCAATGACATGTGGGGTCGCATGTGAGCAAAGTGCATCTCCAACATTGCCACGACCGCAACTGACTACCTTGGCACACCAAAAACCCTCGTCCCTCGCGCTGTCGCGCGATGCATTCCTAGCCGACGCCAGCTGCCCACATTCATGCCGTCCATCTGTATGCTGTCGTTATGAGGCTCGATGCCCGAGGAACAAACTCCGGCGACTTAATGACGCGCCTAGACGCTTTGGCCTCACCAGAATACGCTACTTAAAGCGGCAATGCCCAGCTAACCTCCACACCATAGCGCATCGTCCTGCTACCTGTCACCACATCCGCCATGACTGCGAGCGCGATCGCTCTACGGGAGAGCATTGTCTTCGGGGATGAAGCTCGAGGTCGCCACCCTCGCTCAAGTCGCGGCTCGCGACGCAATAGCGGCATAGCCGGACGCGGACGCGACTACACAAGCGGTGGCCACGATGGAGGCCGACGACGGGAGCACCATCAGCCACGCGTCCTACTTGCCACCGTCCAATGGCCGGCACCGCCAAGCTCGGGGACTCCTCTGAGGATGAGTAGGGCATGGGAGGTAGCAGGGCATGGTGTGCCAACTGGTCGGTCAGTCTCCCATGTTCTACTCTTCCTCGCCGGAGACCGCACCTTCGTCTTGAACCCCGCCCCCGTACATGGAGATCGTAGATGGAGGACGTCGGCCGCCGCCGTAGAATAGGTTTAGGGTCGGGTTTCTTTTATTTTTCTGTCCTATAAAAGTTAGAAATGTAATGAAAATCTGCCGTGTTTGCATTCACCTTGGCCGGTGTATATGAACTTTCACAATAATATAGTATAATGTAGGAGTACTAGCAAGATGCCTGTGCGTTGCATAGAACATCAAGATCTTGTGGGAGAAAAGGATGAACAAGGGAAGGCCTTATCTACAAATGTGGAGAGGAGTGCGGGTAAATTGTCATAGTTTCCTTCCTATCCGTTAGATATAGATTAGATGGCCTATATTGCAGGATGGCAGGCACACCATCATCTCCAACTCTGCTTTTTATTGAACCGAGACAAAGCTAACATGCAAAGTAAATAAACACATAGGGTCTACATACACAGTTTATCTTAGGCACTCCAATAGTACATCCACTACACATTCACACATTTCACATCTTTCTACATCTATGGGAACCTACGAAAGGGTTAACATAAATTGCCCCTCTCTCTCTCCTCCCTGAGTTTCATGGTGGTGGGCCCCTCCCTCCCCCCAATCTACAATCAACAGCTCACACGTTTCACATTATGTTAATTACGTAACTGGGATTACGTAGGTGTAGCATTACTCGTCCAAAAAACCCAACTAAGCCAACCTCCCAGCATATCGTGCGGGAAAAAACTCGGCCGCGTCGTTTTAGTCGGGATTACCGGATTACTAGTAGTAGTATCGATGGATCGCGCGAAGCACCAAGTTTTTTTTGAGGGGGTGAAGCACCTAGTTTAAAGGGAAAAATGGGGTACACTCACAGCACCCCTGTCGCGGTCGCATTGCACCCCACACATGTTCGGTCCTGCACACGGCTCACTCAAACGGAATGCGCTTCGGCTTGCCTCTTCACTGACATGTGGGACTAAACTTGGAGAAACCGACCATGCACCAAACTCCCCCCGCCCACCACAAGAACCCCCCCCCCCCCAAAACATTTCCCCCAAAATCCCAAATTCAACCGCCCTTCGGCCAACTAGCCAATAATATTCCCTAAACTCCCTCCCCCTCCCCCTCCACTTCATTCGCTCCGCCAAAGCCGCCCTCCCCGCCGCGCCGATACGTCGGCGCCGCGGTTCGTCGAGGGGACGCACGGCGATCCTCTTGCTCCCACAGTACGCTCTCGTAGATTGTCGTCCTCGAGCCACGCCGCCACCGCTGGCGACGTTCTTGTGGAGGCACATGGCGGTCAACGCTACCACCGCTAGCGACGTTCGTGTGGAGACGCACGGCGATCAGCTTCTCCCATGGTACGCGCATTCTAGACTGAGGCCCCGTGCATGCCGGTGTAGCGCTGAATGTTAGCTGATAGACGCTGTTAATCTCACTGTTTGCCGAAGTAGTTTACAGTCAATATGCTCTGCTTAAGAAGCTTCCTTTCCCTATTCTGCACTCAATCTGCTTAGCTGATATGGCATGCCAAGCCCGATTAGTTGCTAAAATATCCTGTCATATATTTATTGTGACATAGATTGCCATGGTCTAGTAGACAATCTGTCAGGTGAAATAGCTCTACACTATTTTATACTCGATCTTTGTTGTTGTGATGGCCTTTGATAGTTCGATGGCTGTGTGCTCAACCTCATTGACTGCTGAAACAACCTGCCATAATTTAGCACTCAAATTTGTTTGCTAAATTAGCTTTAAATATATTTTGTTACTTAGATCTGCTCGTCCAAATATCTTGCCATAGCTTTAGACATCGACCTAGGTATTTTTTCTAGACTTCATAAAAAGCATATATGTTTTTCCTGTAATATCTAGTAGAAGAACTAATTTTTATGTCTAACAGATCGACAGGACTTGGATAACTTCTGCTCGAAGATTCTCTGCTGCATATGTCGAGGGGGTTGAAAACTTCACGAACTTTATCAAAGCTGAGTACGGTGGTCCGAAATCAGATGTGCTCTGCCCGTGTAGTAGTTGTATGAATTCAATTACAAGACCCCAGTCAACTGTGCGAAATCATCTACACTTTTATGGGATGTCGGTCACATATACTAGGTGGGTTCATCATGGTGAAGCTGTGAACGCCAATGTTACTGACTACATGGAAGCAGCAGATCACCATCTTGATCTGCCTGATGCTCAGGTGGAAGAGAAGGAGGAGGTGGTGGTGGCAGAGCCAATGAGTTTGACCAACATTGAAACAATGCTACGAAATGCTCGTGCATTTTGTGAACTTTCACCTACAGAAGAAAAACGGTGGGCCTGCATGTTAGAACAATACAACATGGCTGTCACCCCAGGAAATAAGCTGTCAATATTCTCAGCTATGATCACCTTTATTTAGGTGAAGACATCTGAGTGGATGACCAACAAATCATTCGATGCGATGTTGGCTGCTTTCCGCAAAGCTTTCCTAGATGCGTCTGAGTTGCCACACACCTATAATAAAATGAAGAATTTCCTTCGTGCAGTTGGAATTGGATATGATATGATCCATGTTTGTAAGAATAATTGTGTTCTATTCCGGAAGGATTATGCCAACTTAAGTGAATGCCTGAAATGCAAATCATCAAGATGGAAAGATGGCGATGCTGTGAAGAGGATTTCTCATAATGTTCTGAGACATTTTCCAATTACACCAAGATTTCAGAGGTTGTTTCATGATGCTGAAACAAGAGAGGATGTATTGTGGCATTCTAGGGACCAGGAGTACAGAGATCAGAATGTAATGAGCCATCCATCACATGGTAGTGAGTGGAAAACCTTCAATCAGAAACACAAAAAGTTTTCTGCTGACCCGAGAAACATTAGACTTGGCTTATCTTCGGATGGATTTAACCCATTTGCCCACCAAAGCGCCACATATAGCATGTGGCCAGTGCTTGTTGTCCCTTAAAACATGCCTCCAAATGTCTGCACCAAAGAATCAAACTACATGATGGCCTTGCTCATCCCAGGTCCAAAAAGTCCTAGAAAGGATTTTGATTTATTCATGGAGCCTCTTGTGGAGGAACTTCAACAACTATGGAGGGGTGTTCTCACTCGAGACCTATATAGCAGCCCACCAGCTGATTATCCGGCTTTGGGCACTGTGTCAGGGCGAACGACACATGGTTACAATACATGTGTTCACTGTGACAGGAATCCGCTATCATACGCAATACTTAGCAAGATTTGTTACATTGGACACCACCGTTTCCTTGCCAAGGACAAGCCGCGTCCTAAAAAATATCGATGCACCAAAGAGGCTCACCGCCGATGAGTTGCAAGTGGAATTAGAGAATGTTAGACATATGACACTAGGGAACCATCCTGATAATGGTAGCAGGAAAAGGAAGCGTGGCAGAGAAGAAGAGATATTATTGTTTACCCGCAGGTCCACTTTGTGGGACTTGGAGTATTGGAAAGATTTGGATCTGCAGCATAATCTTGATGTGATGCACATCGAGAAAAATATATGTGACAACATTATCGGCACACTTCTTAATATTGAAGGCAAGGCGAAAGATACCTTAAAATCTAGGATTGATTCAACACACCTGGGTATCAGAAAGGATTTGCGGGTGCAAGATGAAGGTAAACCACAGGATATGGCAACAACTGTGTATGTCTTGGACAAGGCAAAAAGAAAAGAATTCTGCGAGGTCCTATCATGTGTGAGATTCCCACGTGGATTTGCTTCCAACCCTGAAAGGAGAGTCAGTGCATATGGAAACAAGGTACATGGGTTGAAATCTCATGACTGCCACGTCCTACTTCAAAGGATTTTACCTGTTATCCTTAGAGGATTGGGCCACCCTGACTTATACAGAGCAGTTGCAGAGTTGGGACAATTCTTCAGGGAACTCTGCAGTAGAAATATCAAGGTAGATGCTTTGGATCGTCTTAGAGACAATATACCAACTATCCTATGCGACCTTGAGAAGATATATCCTCCAGCCTTCTTTGATCTGATGGTGCATTTGGATGTTCATCTACCTGATGAGGCACTACTTAGAGGTCTAGTACAGTATGGCTGGATGTACCCTATTGAATGGCGGCTCGACCCTTTCTTGGGCTATGTTAGGAACAGAGCTAGACCCGAGGGTTCCATTGCAGAGGCCTACATTGCTATAGAAGCGTTGACATTCTGCTCAAAATACATTGAAAGAGCTGATCAACTTAGCAAAGAGGTGGGTGAAGACAATCCCAGGCTAAATGTTTTCGATTATTCTGTTCGAGCTACAGGGAAGAGTCGACAAGAGGACAAACAAAGGTTTGGACAAAATGGTTTGGTATGTGTTGAATAACTTTCCTGAGATACTACCTTATATCAAGTAAGTGCTAAGTACTGTAGCTTATACATCATAATCTACTAAACTTACAGCACATTCTTATATATTTAGATGTTTGACACGATCACTATGTTGTGCAGCATCTACAAAAAGGAGTTACTGCCGCAAAATCTGAGAAACATTGACAAACTGGTTATGGCAGGATTTGCGAAATGGTTCAAGAGCCATGTAAGCTTTTGAATTGCACTGTCGATTTTTTTAATATATTGAGTACATAAGATGATCAACTTGTCTATTTTCTAACCATAGGTTAAGAAGATGCGGGAAGATGGGCAGGCAGTTGATGATGCCCTTTACACACTAGCAATGGGTCCTGATACTCAGGTAAGACATTATGAATCTTGCGTTGTTGAAGATGTGAGCTACAACACCCTTACACGCGACGAAGGTAGGAAGACACAAAACGGTGCCATCATGAGCACGAATACGTACGGCATAGAGACAACTGAAATGTATGCTAACATAATAGACATTGTTCAGTTGCAGTATATCTCCAGTTTCGAGGATCATCGATGTGTGTTTCTGTTGTGTTGTCATTGGTATAACCTGTCTTCCAGGATCGCAAAACCCAGAGCTGATGATTATTTCAAATCCATCAATGTCAAGGCGGTGTACCAGACCAACGAGCCTTTTTATTTTGGCAAATCAAGCAACACAAATATTTTTCTTAGAAGACACATTTGCACGTAGCGATGACTGGAGAGCATTGCAATGGTTTGAGCAGAGGAATTCCTTTAATGAAGTTGCACAAAAAGATGATGCTTACACTGCTCCTGATGTACAAGACTCCACGGATGTTCCTTATATCTTTGAGAACCATCATGTCAATGACGCTGGCGAAAAGATTGCCTGTCGTGCTGTGGACATACAAGAGTTGATCAAGAAGAAGCCAACGGTCGAGGAAATTGAGGATGAAGAAGAAGATGACACTCTGTGGAATTATGATTCAGACTGATACACATGGCGAAGATGTTGACGCTGCTGCTGCGGATGATGACTAGATTGCTTTTGTCGTATTTGCCTGTCAGAAGATGTTTTTTATCTACTATGTGAAATTGTGTTTGCTATGACAACTGAAACCTCATGAATGTGTTGTTTAGTATTTTGCTGTGAGAACATCACTTGTTATGTATGTTCATTTGTGTTTGGTGATTGTATGAAGACTAAAACATGATGACATTGTTGTTTAGTTGTACTCATATTTGCCTGTGAAACTTGAATTTGTTGACATAGTTTGTTGTTGGACTGCAATTTGCTCAACATCTTTGAATGGGAACAAAGCTGGCCCGACAGGGCCTCTTCTAATTTATTTATTTATAACCAAAAGGGCCTATGCTATTTATTTACTTATGAGCAAAAGGGGATACCCCCCAATTTCTGTTAATAGAAATCATTAGATGTTCACAACACTATGCCCAGACTGCTACACAGGTTTCATTCGTTACTAGTTTCAGCAAAGTGCTCATGTCATAGCCACCGAATACATCACGAGTGCTACATACACTGCAAATAAAGAGACAATCATCCTACAGAACACATTGATTTTCCCCCATTATCTTCACAAGCTCTTTCATCTCCTCATTGCTGTTAAGGCTGTTCAGTAGCTATTGCTTGGCCATGATCAGAGGAACTGCATCTTTAACCTTCTGCTCTGCATCGTCCTCTTCTGTTGTTCCTTCAGTTACTTGTCCAACACCCCAACCTGCTGGTATTGGGATTCCTCGGCTAACCAAATAATCTGCGTAGTTGCATTCCCCCACATCAGCAATTTCCCAGAAATACAAATCACATGAATCTTCCCTTTTCTGCACAAATCAAATTGGAAGATCATCAACCAAACTATTAAAAATATCAGCAACTGAAAGCAGCAGAACAACACTTAAACATATTATTACCCCATGATTCGGGCATTTGTAGAAGACTCGGCCATGGTTGAGGATTGTGGTTGAGAGGCGGCGTATGACTCTGCGTGATTTGCAGCGGTGGCACCACACCAACGGCAGCGGGTTACGATGAGCAACCGACTGCGGTGCGTGTGCCGGTGGGGGTGTGATGAGACCCACGGGCGCTGGTACGGGTGGCGACTTGGCACATATCTGGTTGTTGCCTGCTGACGAGAAGGTGGACGAGCAGCCAGCGGACATGGTTACTGGGGCCAGAGCTTCTGATGCTAGGCAGAGTAAGTAGAGAAGAGGAGAAGCGAACGTTGGTTATGTGAGTTTCATTACTTGCAGAGTAGCATAGCACCATATATAGTCATAGTCTAGGTTTGGATTCGAACCAGCTACAGGAGCACGTGTCTCTTTTTTCTAAAACTCAGCAACTTCTCTTTACTGGTACACTAGCTTGTTCTGTACGCCTTCTCAAGTTTTGATTTTCTTTTCTTTTTTTGCGAGGAAGGAAGGAGGACAAAATTGAGATTTCCTGGGACTCGAACCCAAACCTCTTGGTTGAAAACCAAGGGTGCTAGTCATTTATGTGGTGAATGTTCCCTCGGAGGAGGACGGTAGATGAACGCATTTTCCTCACAATTTTAATTGCGATGCAAGATCGAACGCTCGCAGTTTCGGGAATGTTATCAGGCGAACGAGCCCAGTTTTTTTCTTCCTATATATAAGAAAGTATGCTACTTGGTGTCAGCTTTGTCAACAAACGATTGTGCCAACCTTGACCATTGGATTGACATTCAACGTCTGTCATGTTTCTTAAATCTCTTCTTCCTCCAGTCGCCAAAGCCAAACCAGCGCCGGTGGGATCGCCTGCTCCCACCTCCCATGGCTGGCTGTGCTGCCACGCACGCATCGTGGCCACATCACACCCTAAAACTCTGCGCATCTTCCCCGGCTCCTGTTCGTTCCCATCCGAGGCCTCACCATCGTCCTCCGCCTTGGTTCGCTCGCCGCGGCGCCACCCTCTGGTGTTCTCAATACGGTCAACAACCGAGAAGAATAAGGTGATGACTGTACATGGTGAGGATGACAGTAGGGACCCAGCAGTGCACGCAGTAATTTTGTTTTGTCGGGACGGAGAAGGGTATCAACTGGGTTGTTCGGGAGTTGTGGCCCGTCTAGCACATGACCAACCCAGTTTGTTTTTTTCCTTTCTGAAAATGGCTAGCCCAGTTTTTTTGCAGAATAACCAACGTAGGCCTACTTTTTTTCTACGGCGTGCTGGGCTGGAAATCTTTCAAGACGAGGAGGGATGCATTTTGCCTGTTCCACCGCGTGCTCCTCCACCGGCTACTATTCAACCAGCCCTCTCCACGAGGGTCCTGTTCAACCACCCCTCCACGGGCTACTATTCATCCCGCCATCCATCGGCTACTATTCAACTAGCCATCCACCGGCTACTATTCAACCAGCCCTCCACGGGGTCCTGTTCATCCAGCCCTCCACGGGGTCCTGTTCATCGACCGACTCGATCGATCAGGGTACTGTTCATCCAACAGCAACGACCTCTACTACCATGGGTTCCTGTTCATCCAGCCCCCACCGGGAACTGGTCATCCAAACCCCCCAACAACACTCACTATTCATCTAGAGGAAGCATCGATCGTCTTCAGTTAGCAGTAGTAGTGAAGGAATCGCTCGATCGGGTTGAGTTAATAGCCATCGATCGATCGCTCGGGTTCAGTAACGCGTAGTCTGCAATGCAATCGCTCGGGTTCAGTTAGAGCCCAACGCCTCGCTCGGGTTCAGTTAGAGCCCAACGCCTCGCACACACACGCGTACGTATGAGAGAAACGTGCATCGCTCGGCCCCCAACCACCCACCGTAACCGGGAACTCCCTGATATTTTCTTTGCCCTTGCTTCTACCACGGTTTTTTCGTCATGGACAACCCAAAGAATTTCATGCAGCTGCATCTCCGGCCCGCCCAGGACGAAAAGCCCATTTTCTATCATGATTTTTTGTCATAGAAGTAGGACCCCACCACATCTATGATGATATCGGGTTTTGTCACAATTATCGTCATAGAAGTGTCATAAGATGACAGGAAAAAATTTCGTTCGGCCCAAAATGTCACGGATGTGCCTTTTTTTGTAGTGATGGGTGGGAGATCGAGTGACAAGGTGTGTGCGTGATAGAAGATACCCCGAGAGATATCGAGATAGATGTATGGATGGAAGGAGACAATAATTGTGTTCTTGATGGCTAGTGAGAGATAATCATACTTAGGGGGGAGTGCGTGCGCCTATGATGGAGTGAGGGATTATGGTACTTAGGGGGGTGCGTGTCACATAGATAGAGAACAAGGGCGGAGAGTGTTAGATGGGTCTATGTAGCGCGAGCGAGACATCTGTATGTGTGAACCAGGGAGATATAAAGTTTGAGAGAGATAGAGGAGCCCTGATAAAGCTGAGTGGTGCGTCAGATAGCTGAGAGGGGGAAAGATATATTCCATCCACTCGATAACGCAGTGCATGTAAATTTTTTACAAGTCAAACTTTGGAAACTTTGACCAGGTTTACGCAAATGTTATTTATATCTGCAATACCAAAGATACATCATACGAAACTACATCTCATGATGAATCTAATGGTATATGTTTGCCGTTCTAGATATAAAAAATTTCTCCACGTACATGGTCAAACTTTGTGATGTTTGACTTTTAAATAAATCTATATGCTATGGACCGAAGGGAGTGCCTATGTTGAGAGAGATCAAGTGCATGTGGAGGATAATGAGTGAGTGTGCAAAAAGAGTATGTGTGTGAAATATAAAGGGACAACAAACGATAAATTAGAGAGAGAGAGTGTGTGTGTTTTTGTTTCTTATGCAAACATATCATGCATGCATCTCCGAGATAGAAAAGCGAGGTGAGGAGATACACGAAGATAGCTAGTGCGTGATTGTTTGCAACGGAGAGAGACACCCATATAGCACATGTCCAATAGAGGTCTGGCCAACAAGGAACAAAGGTCGAGAGGGACGCATGAACATGGACGCATGGCGAGGGAGAGAGGGTGTGTTTGTGATAGAGAGATCCCCTTGAGATTGTGATGTGACTATATGGGTGGGAGATCGAGGGAGGTGCATGCGCGATAGAAAGATGCCCCGAGAGAAATCGAGATAGACCATGCACATGTTTGTGATGGAGACTAAGATTAGCTAGTCATTATATATAGCGGGACTGCGTGTGCCTACAATTGAGTGAGAGACCATCATACTTGGATAGGCATGATATTGTGTGTGTGTGTGTGCGTGTGAGATGGAGAGAGAATGAGGGAGAGAGATAGAGTTTTAGATGGGTCTATCGAGTGCGAGTGGGATATGCATGTGTATGTGTGACCCAGGGAGATGGAGAGTTTGAGAGAGAGAGGGAAGAGCTCCAAGATGATAGAGTGGTGCATGAGAGAGTTACAGGCAACGAGCCAAGTAATTTGTGTGCGTAGTGTGCGAGAGAGATCTATAGATGGAGTATATATGCATGTGAACTAGAAAGACCCCCCCCCCCACACACACAAAGAGAGAGAGAGAGAGAGAGAGAGAGAGATGGAGAGGGATCAACAAGGTTTGTGTGTTGGATGTGTGCGACATAATTGAAGATTGTCGGCGAGAGAGAGAGAGAGAGAGCAGGAGTCCGGGAGAGGGGGAGGTCCCGTTTTATGCATCAAAGACTGATATAAACCATGTTTCGATATATACTTGCATTCAAATATTTAAATTGGAGAACATGTTGTCTTCAATCCACACATGAACGGAGATATGCGTATATCAAACAAGTTCATTAATTTGACTTTCAACATATTCATGGAGTACTATAATATTGTACAATATGCTACTCAATTGAGGTGTTCAATTTTGGATTTAGTTCACTATTTTGACCTGGTGAATGAGCTATTTCATTGAATCAAGATATTTCATTTTGGGATTGATTCCCGTTTTTGATTGGGTCAACTATTTGTCATATAGTGAATCGTTAGCAACTAGCATGTACAAACACATTACTCCCGAGCATCATCTCTCCATCTAAAAAAGAAGTGGCAAGCTAATATTTCAAAATTTGATTCGAATCGACTTGGTAAGGTAGAAATGGATGCTAGTTCTCCGAAAATTTGAACAAACCATTAAACACCCTCTACTCGGTGGAATTCGCCCGAGAAAATAAATGGGAGACACGAAATTACCGGCCTATGTGGGACATGCATCAATTGGCCTGTTGTACATTGAAGGTAGGTTCGTAACTTCATCCAAGCGCGCCTTCTCCTCGGCCGAAATGACATGTGCCGAATAATTCATAAACCATGGTCGGTAAAACACCCTCTCCTCACCCGAAATAGCTCGTGCCCACTATTTCAAAACACGCTCTCCTCGCCTGAAATCGCTCACACCCACTATATTTCAAAACACACCCTCCTCGCCCGAAATCGCTCATGCCCAGTATATTTCAAAACATGCCCTCCTCGCCCGAAATCGCTCATGCCCACTGAGGGAGTCCTGGACTAAGGGGTCCTCGGGAGTCCGGCCTGTTATCCGTGGGCCGGACTGATGGGCCGTGAAGACATGAAGGCCGAAGGTTGTACTCGTGTCCGGATTGGACTCTCCTTGGTGTGGAGGGCAAGCTTGGCGACCGACTATTAAGATTCCTTCTTATGTAACCGACTCTATGTAACCCTAGATCCCCCCCGGTGTTTATATAAACCGGAGGGGGTTAGTCCAGAAAGGACATATTCATCACCATAGTCATACAGGCTAGGCCTCTAGGGTTTAGCCATTACAATCTCGTGGTAGATCAACTCTTGTAACACTCATATTCATCAAGATCAATCAAGTAGGACGTAGGGTATTACCTCCATAGAGAGGGCCCGAACCTGGGTAAACATCGTGTCCCCCGTCTCCTGTTACCATCGATCCTAGACGCACAGTTCAGGACCCCCTACCCGAGATCCGCCGGTCTTGACATCGACATTGGTTCTTTCATTGAGAGTTCCATTGTGTCATTGACGAAAGCCTCGATGGCTCACCTTGTCCTTAAAGACAACATCACCTCCGGGGATCTCTGGTCCCGGGTCAAACCCTCTGGCTGGGCAGCTTTACTATGATCGCCCGTTCGGCCGTTGAACCGACGATGACCTCTCGGGCCATCGAAAACCCCCTTCGCATCAACTCCGAGCACTCCAAGCAGATGGATCCGACAGAGTTTTCGTCTTTGAAAAAACTCCTAGATCGCATCGCCGCTTTGGGAATAGCCACAGACTACGATCGAATCGGGCCTAAAACCAATCAAGGAGAAATCAAGATCGTACCGGTCACCCACCAGATTGCGGTAGTCGTGGAGCAGGACGGCGAGTCTTCTTCTATACCAAAGACGAACTATGTTCGGATCACTGATCAGGAAGAGCCGGACACTCAGCCGCGAGAGGATGCGACCAGCCCTCCGAACATAACCTCGGACGGCGGTCCTAAACAATCAGAAGATATTCAGGAACCTGGACGGTTAAGCCCGGAAGGTCGTTAGACTCCAGATAATCGTTCAGGTCGGGGTTCGGATTTAATTCCACCCACCCACCCGGGACGCTCTCATGAGCATAAAACAGCAGTCTCAGGAAACGGTCCACCACTTCTGGCCAGATTCCTCCTTGTCAAGGACAGGGTAAAAGATTGTCGTGACAAGGACGCAATATCAGTGTTCTGCAACAATTGCACGGACGAAGGAATCCTCAACACCATCAATCGCCACCGCATAATGAAATTCGCTGACTTAGCAACCATCGTACAAAAGTACAGCCCGATGGAGAGCACCTGGAAAACTCAGGCAGCTCGCTGGGAACCGTCAGTCCCAACTCAACTCCCCCTACAGGCGAAAAGGGTGCACCCTCGCGGCACGCCCAGTCCAACAGTCAAGAAACACAAAACCGCTATGCGACATGGCTCCGTTCTGGTGCGGTGGCTCGATGGCCCATGCAAAATACATACAACACCAGATACCGTGGCAACCCACAGCCTTAGAGCATGTTGGATACTATGACAGGTAGCCAAGATCGGCGAGGACATCCTTATCAAGGATGACCCAGAACGGCATCCCCCAGGGGACGATAACTCATGAGTATTGACGATCTTTGAGACATTCGCTTCAAACAACAAGCGCAAAAGGGCACTTCACGAGCTCACCGAAGTTTGCCAAACTGCTACAATAAACCCCTAGAACGACACGGCTATAACATTCAACGCCGGCGACGAGCCAAAGTATAGAACAGTACGAGCGCCAGCCGCATTAGTCCTCGGTCCCATTGTGGACGGGTTTCGACTTACCAAGGTCCTCATGGAGAGCGGCAGCGGACTAAACCTCATTTATGAGGACACACTCCATAAAATGGAAATAGACATGAGCCGCATCAAGCAAAGTAACACAACCTTCCGAGGAATTATTCCAGTCGGGAGGCGCGGTGCGCGTGCAAAATCACACTTGACGTAGTATTCGGCACGCCGGAGAACTATCAGTCCGAAGAAACAACTTTCCAAGTGGTCCCTTTCATGAGCGGATATTACGCCCTGTTGGGGCGGGATGCTTTTACACGCTTTCAGGCCATACCCAATTACGGGTATATGAGGCTCAAAATGCCCGAACCAAACGGTATAATCACTTTCATCAGTGATCCGGACATAGCACTTTGCTTTGAAAACAAAACCGCATCCCTGGCCCTGGAAGAGCTATCCGAAGCCCTCGCGGCCAAAGAATTAACCGCACTACGCTCCATGGTGGATAGGGACGACGTGATTCTCGACAAACACCCTAAATCCACATCCTTCAAACCAGCAGAAGAAATAGTCAAATTCCAGGTCCACCCAACGGACCCCAAGAAGACAGCATCTATCGGAGCTCAACTGAACCCGACAGTTGACACTGCACTATGAGAATTCCTGCACGAAAACTGGGACATATTCACCTGGCACCCTTCAGATATGCCAGGGATCCCACGCGAGCTGGCCGAACATAGCCTCAATATATTAAAGGGATTTAAACTGGTTAAGCAAACACTGCGGCGCTTTTCCGAACCTAAGCGACAAGCCATGGGGGAGGAGCTGGCCAAACTCATCGAGGCTAGATTCATTAGAGAAATCAAACATCTGGACTGGCTGGCAAACCTGGTGATGGTACCAAAGAAGGACAAATCCTGGCGCCTGTGTGTCGATTTCAAAGACCTCAACAAGGCTTGCCCTAAGGATCCCTTCCCCCTCCCTCGCATTGATCAAATCATCAACCCCACCGCGGGACACGACTCACTGTGTTTCCTCGATGCATATTCCGGATACCATCAAATCAAAATGAAGGATCCGATCAAGCCGCAACAACATTTATCACCCCATATGGGCCATTCTGCTTGAACACCATGCCCTTTGGGCTTAAGAATGCCGGTGCCACATACTAACTCATGATTCAAACATGACTGGAGAAACAGATTGGCAAAACGGTATAAGCTTACGTCGATGACATCGTCATCAAAATAAGGCACGTCGAAACACTAATAGACGACTTACGTCTTACATTCGACAACCTCCGAGCGTATGCTATTAAGCTTAACCCAGAAAAGTGTGTCTTCAGCGTCCCCGCTGGAAAACTACTAGGCTTCATCGTTTCCAATAGAGGAATCAAAGCAAATCCAGCTAAAATCCGAACCCTATCATAGTTGGCTACACCAATAGACCTCAAACAGGTCCAAAAGCTAGCTGGATGCGTAGCAACGCTAAGCCGCTTTATCTCCAGATTAGGAGAAAAGGCACTACCACTCTATCACCTCTTACGGCGCACTAATTACTTCGAATGGACAGACACGGCGACTGTCGGACTGGAGGAAATAAAGGCCATCCTCGCAAGCAACCGAATCCTAGCCGCACCAAACACTGGCGAGCCCATGTTTTTATACATATCGGCAACACATCAGGTGGTGAGCGTCGTGCTCATTGTCGAACGAGAACAGGACGGACACAAATTTCCGCTCCAAAAACCAGTATACTACGTATCAACTATCGTCACACCGTGCAAATCCTGGTACCCCCACTACCAAAAGATAGCATACGCAGTTTTCATGGCATCCCGCAAGCTACGACACTACTTCCAGGAGTGTTCAATCATGGTGGCTTCTGTGGTCCCACTCAACGACATAATAAACAACCGCGATCCCACTGGACGGATCACCAAATGGGCCATAGAGCTACTTCCATTCGACATAACATACAAGCCACGACGAGCCATAAAATCCCAAGTACTGGCTGACTTCATCGCCGAATGGACAGAGGCCGAACTCCCTAAAGAATATGACGCATATTCCAATTATGTACTTTGATGGCTCTAAAATGTTGACAGGGTTGGGAGCGGGAGTCGTGTTAACATCCCCCACTGGAGACGTCGTCCAGTATGTACTCCAGATATTATACACAGACCCTAACAACGCAGCCGAATATGAGGCCCTACTGCATGGTCTTCGGATGGCCATATCCATGGGCATGCAACGCCTGGTGGTGCGCGGGGACTCGAACCTCGCCATATCTCAAATAAACGGTGACTTTGACGCCAAAGATCCAAAGATGGCAGCTTATCGTAATGCCATATTAAATATGTTGGCTCGGTTCGAAGGGCTTGAATTTAATCACGTCGCTCGAGAAAGTAACCAAGCGGCGGACGTCCTTGCTCGCATCGGCGCTAAGAGCGACCCCGTCCCACCCAACATCTTCCTGGAAAGGCTTTTTAAGCCAGTTGTGGTGTGGCAAGGGGAGGGCGGCAACAATAGTCCAGATCCGAATACAAATCCAAATCCCGAACACACCGATAGTATCGGGGGCTCAACCACCGAAGTAACACCGTCGGCCCATCTCATTATGGCAGTAATTGCTCCATGGACCGAACCTTTCTTGGCCTACATTAATAGGAATGAGCCCCCCGAAGACCAGAATGAGGCTCGCCGCATTGTCCGGCGCTCGAAGGCCTACAAGGTTCATGACGGAGAGCTCTACAAGAAAAGTACCAACGAAGTACTTCAAAGATGTATCTCCAAAGAAGAGGGGTGGCAGCTTCTAGCGAAAATTCACGCCGGTCTCGGTGAACACCATGCCGCAACTCGGGCTCTTTTTAGCAAGGCCTTCCGTACTGGGTTTTATTGGCCAATAGCCCGAGCAGACGCACAGGACCTCGTCCAACGCTGCGTCGGATGCCAACTCTTCGCCAACCAAAGCCACATGCCCCAACTGCCTTACAGACTATCCCCATCACTTTGCCTTTCGCGGTCTAGGGACTGGATACGGTTGCACCCCTTAAAGGGGGAAGCCATAAGAAAAAATATCAGCTGGTTATGGTGGACAAATTCACTAAGTAGATAGAGGCTAAACCGGTCAAAACGACTGAGTCTGGCCCGGTGATAGACTTCATATCCGGTGTTGTGCACCGTTATGGTGTCCCGCACAACATCATCACCGACAACGGCTCTAATTTCACAGCCGACGAGGTAAAAACCTGGTGTACTAATCTGGGTATTAAACTCGATTACGCCTCCGTCTACCACCCACAAACCAATGGTCAAGTCGAACGGGCCAACGGTCTTATTATGAGCGGCATTAAGCCCAGACTAGTGCGGTCTTTGAAAGAATCAGACAAGCACTGGGTTGAGGTTCTCGACTCCGTACTCTGGGGGCTGTGGACCACGCCCAACCGTACTACCGGATACACACCTTTCTTCATAGTGTATGGCGCAGAGGCCGTATTGCCCTGCGATATTATTCACGACTCACCTCGAGTGCGTATGTATGAAGAGAGAGAAGCCGAGCTTGATCAGCAGGACAGCCTAGATGCCCTGGAGGAGGAACGCGATGTCGCAAAAGCCCGTTCAGCATTTTACCAATAGCAGGCTCGAAGATATCAAAGCAGAGAAGTACGGGCCAAGACTTACAACGTTGGCGAACTCGTTCTGCGCCTGCCGGAGAAGAAAAAGGACAAACTCAAGCCCAAATGGGAGGGACCTTCATAATTGATGAAGTTCTCATCGGAGGTGCATACCGTCTTCGTGATGCATCAGACAATCGCCCCAAGCCGAACCCCTGGAACGCGGCCAGACTCCGAAGATTCTATGCCTAGCGCCAAACCCCTTGTTCGTCTCCTCCTCCCCTATAGTTTCCATTATTTTTCTCTCTTTTCCGATTACATTTTTTTCACTTTAACGCTTTGGTACGGCTAGACCGCACACCGTTGACACATACATCTCTAAATATGTATGTCACTTTTACCTGGGGGCTTCTTGGACAGAAGTTCTTGTCATTCCTTGAGTTTTTCCATATGTACCTTTTCTTTGCCACTATATGCATCGATATGACTTAAGTTTTGGCCAAGCTGGGTCGCCTGGCTCCTGTGCTTATGTCCTATGTTCCCGTTAGCTCGGCTAGGGCATAAAGGGAGCACCTCTGCGATTGTTACTGCCGGGTCATCCGGATGTGTACCTCAGACTGGGTAAAGCCGAAAGCTAGCGTTCTTAAGGGAATATTTGGTTGGTGAATTAAAGATGTTTTTAAACTCACTCCATTGTACACCCCCAAAAGTTATACAAACTGTGGTACCCACATCACAATTCGAACATGTACATTAAATGCATGCACACCCAGGGAAAGGAACCCTTAACGGAACTATTCTCTCTGGAAGATGTTTCTTACGATATTAATGTAATATAACATAGCTAGCCGGATACAACTTGTCTATTCAAGCAACTATGACCCCTACGCCTAGTTTTCCAGGCATACCTCGGCCTATTCGGCCGCGACGGTATTCGAAAACACTCCGCACCTTCGGGTCCGGAGGTTGAAGCGAAAAGGTCTGCCATGAAAAATGATATACAATTCAGCTAGAGTTCCACATAATGAGGAAAGTACATAGTCACATGGACTCGAACACCTCCTCCTCTACACCTTCCAACAGGTAGTCTAACTTACAATCCTGTTGGGAATATTTGGCGGCCACCTCTACTTGGTCATATACTAAAGTAACGGGAATTTCTTTCCCATTTGACCCTAACGGTCCAACCCGGGCTATGTGATTTGGATCCAGATTGGTATATCATGTTTTCACCATGGCCCAGCCTCTCGCGCACCCTCTCAGCAGGCCGATATCTTCCATCGTCGGATACACCGCCACGCTCCCTTAAACAACTCTAGAAGCTCCTCCATACTTCCTGGAGGGAAGGCGGATGGCCATAAGGCCTTGGCAACGCTCCGCATGGCCAGCCGGGCATGCTCGTGCACTTGCGACAGTCTTTGCAGCAAATCACTCGATGATCCGGACACCTCCTCTTTAGGAGGGCCTATCAATATACCTGCAAACACGACTTTATCAGTCCCATTTATCTCCGAACTACTTTAAAAATAGTTTGGACACATACTGAATATGCCGCCCCACAACTTCTTGTTCTCCTTCATGGAATCGGCTAGCTGGGCTCAAACATCTTTCAATTCTTCACCCAATGTAGTGTTGGAATCATGTAGCTTGTTTTTCTCATCTCTGACGCGGGTCAACACACGCTCGCCTGTGATGTGTTGCCTTTTCGCCTCTTTTTCTCCCTCTTGGGCGATCTTCAACTTTTCTTCAAGTTGATCAGACGACCCTATTATGCGATCAGCAGCAGAATTAGCATAGTTGGTATACAATTATTGTTCCTCGCTAGAGGGGAACATTACCAGAACACGACTTCTTAATGTTTTCCAATTCGGCAGTAGCAGCATTTAGCTGCGCCCGTCACTGCTCCAGCTCCTGGGCTAGCAAGCAATTCTTCTCTGTAAGGACCTGGTCGTACAACGATCCTTAAATCAGTTGTGCCAACTACTTTCAGTCTCGGGGGCTACGGGCATATGGTTATCCTTTTTTGACAAAGAAAACTTACCTGCACATCTGTTAGATATTGCTTCGTGGCTCTTCTAAGCCCATCTCGAGCAGCTCGGATGTATGCGTCGCCCGAGCAAAAGGCATCAGAAGCCTCCTCCGAGAACTTGGAGTCCCGCAAGACAGCCCTGCAGCGCTGATGGTTCATGGCACTCTCTACCTCCAAGTTGGTGACAGACATATTTTCCAAACCCTCGGCCGAAGGGCAGTCCGGTGCTGTTCCTGCACCGGCCCCAGTCTCCCCGATTGGATCTAAATCCCGGTTGTTGGGAACACCACCGACCGGGTCCCCGGACACAGTTCGGCGAACCCTCTTCGTGCAACCAAACAAACACACGAGTCATAGTCGGATGCGGCCGCCGAAAAGCATGTTTATCCGCACCTCCTCGATGAAGGCATGGCTGTGTATTCACCCGCCTTCCTCTTCGAAGGCTTGCCCGGCATGGGAGCCGATCTCTTCAAAATCGCCGAACATCTCCCCTGTGAAGCACGATATAGTGCGGTGGGTGAGGCAGAATAAGAGCACTCTTTTAGAGAGGGTGTTTCTTGATTGTTTACATGTGAAGCAGGAAGAAGGCTAGGGTAGTCGGTGGTGATGGCCACTTATGTGCCATCATAGCTTGTCTGGTAAAACACTCCCTCCGCAAGCACCACGAATATATCTAGATCCTCTTCAAACCCAGGATCTAGCTCCCAGTTGTGGATCTCCAGCTATGGGGCAGGACTATGAAGTCCTTCGGTGACCTTCCGCCAGTGCTGTCATAACAGACAGACATAAAATTATCAAAAGTAATCCGGAAGTGGAATGAGTGGAATAGAGGGGTTGAGGCTTACCCAACTGGGAGGATCATACATAGAATACCCATCTCTGCGCTTAATGCGAAGAAACTCCTCTTCCTCCCCTTTAAACAACTCGACCAATGTTTTGGCCAAAGCGGCGGGGGTATCCAGACCCTTCCGGCCATAGCGGGAGGCGTCATCCTCTCCATTGTAGTGCCACATGGGCAGCCCTCTGTATTGTAGCGGCTGAACCCCTCGCACTATGGAGATCGCCATTACCTCGATTATTGTGAGTCAGGACTGAGCGAGCATCTTTATCTTTCTCATAAGCTGGCGAACTTGTACGTTGTCATCCTCTTCAAGACTTCGGGGACACCAACTGTGGCGTTTCTTCAGCGGAATGCTCGCAAATTCAGGAAGACCTCTCAAACTGGGCCAGGAAGCGCGACGTCCTCGATATAGAACCATTCGGAAGGCCATTCTTCAGGTGCCTTCCTTGGTGTGCCGGATAGATATCCGGTGTCGGCGATACGCCATACTTCGGCTCCGCCCACTTCAAATATTGATCCCTCGTGATTACGCAGGACAAAGCAGAACAACTTCCTCCACATCTTGAAGTGAGCCTCGATACCCAGGAATAATTCACATAAAGCGACGTAACCCGTGATGTGCAGAATGGATGCAGGGGTGAAGTTGTGCAGCTGGAGGCCATAGTATTCCACAAGCCCTTGGAGGAATGGATGAATGGGAAATCCAACGACCCTTAGCAGGTAGGGGACGAAACATACTTGCTCTCCCCGGATGGGTTGGGAAAGTCCTCTGCCTGAATCTCACCGTTGAAGGAATCTAGCCCCGCTTGAACAGGAACTAGATCCGCGGGGGGAAGAAATCCCTGCGTCTGCAACTTCATCAATTGACTATGGGACACTGAACACCTCTCCCACTTGCCTTTCTCTGGGCCAGAACGGGTGGAGGAGCTAGGGGCGCTAGCCATACTGGAATGGTTTCTCCTAAGAAGTTTCCGGGGATTTACTCTGCGTGGTGCCGAATGGATCTAGGATCCAATCTCTTTAATATGCGCACTCCCTTGTATGGACGGGGTGTTATCTACAAAAATACCCTGACCTTCCACCTTTTCTCGACACGTGGAAGGTGAAGTTAACAGCAGAAGCCGAGGGGAGCGACATTGAGCCGATGGCCGAATACATCACTTGGAGATCATTAAAGGAAGAACCCGCCTTGCAATGCCGAAGACAATTCATGCGCCGAGCACCTCACTATTGAAGACTGGTTCGGGGGCTACTGACGGAGTCCTAGACTAAGGGGTCCTCAGGCGTCCGGCCTGTTATCCATGGGCCGGACTGATGGGCCGTGAAGACATGAAGGCCGAAGACTGTACCTGTGTCTGGATTGGACTCTCCTTGGCGTGGAGGGTAAGCTTGGCGTCTGACTATGAAGATTCCTTCTTATGTAACCGACTATATAACCCTAGATCCCCCCCAGTGTCTATATAAACCGGAGGGGTTAGTCCGGAAAGGATATATATATATTCATTACCATAGTCATACAGGCTAGGCTTCTAGGGTTTAGCCATTACGATCTCGTGGTAGATCAACTCTTGTAACACTCATATTCATCAAGATCAATCAAGTAGGACGTAGGGTATTACCTCCATAGAGAGGGTCCGAACCTAGGTAAACATCGTGTCCCCCGTCTCCTGTTACCATTGATCCTAGACGCACAGTTCGGGACCCCCTAACCGAGATCAGCCGGTTTTGACACCGACACCCAATATATTTCAAAACACAGCCTCCTCGCCCGAAATCGCTCGCGCCCACTATTTGGCAGAAGCAAAGTTACTCTACTATCCCCGACCCTCAGTACGCAGACCCAAGCCGAGAAGCCTAAAGGCAGGGGTAGAACTGTAACCCCCCCCCCCACACACACACACATTTCAGACAAATGCGTCCGTAAGACATGGTTCCCCCTCCCAATTCCCCATTCATACCTCGTAGGCGCCAAACCACCTTCTCCCTGAAAGCTCCCTTCTCCCGAGCCACGAAACCTCAGCCCCTCCTCCATGGCTCCCCCACCGAACCAAATTCACAGCCGCCGTCCTCTCTAATCCCAGAGACGATGTCCATTTGCCGTCGTGCACTGGGCCCCGTGCCTCTTACTCCGTTCTGCCGGAGCTGCCTCGATGACGGCCGCGTGAACCATACCAGAGCCGATTCACCCCCACCGTTGTTCATGGCGCCGGAATGGCTCTAGCTTTGGATCTGTCCAGAGCCCCGGTGCTGCTTCCCCTTAGCCATCTACCATCGCGACATCTCTGCTTCCCTGCCACCGGTAGCCTCCGCAACTGCGCCCGCCTCACCGACTCGGTAGCTGGAGCTGCCTACTTCATTGGGCCGCCAAATGGGTCGCACCCTCATCTCAAATCACTTTATTGAGGCGTCAGTTCTCTTATTTTTTTATTCTGGGCCAATCGATTCCCAATGGGAAGCAGCACCCCTCGAGCTGGCGCAGCTCCTAGGTTGCCGGTTGTCTGGTGTCTAATGTAAGGGTGCGGGGGCGCATGTTCGCCGCGGAAGCAACACATAGATGGCTATCTTAGAGTTGCGTGGGTTGAAGGTACTGCCGCCGCTGGATCTGGATGATGGCGAGTCTTTGTGGATTGGCCCGGGGGCAACGCAACCACGCTCTACTAGGAAAAGGGCTATAGATAATATGGACACTAATGGCGCACCAGACATGTGGTGCGCCACTCCTATATAGCAGTGGCGCACCATGTGCTGGTGCGCCATTAGTGTCTATCACACTAATGGTGCACCACACCAATGGTGCGCCACTACTAACATATTTTTTCCTAAAAATACTAATGGCGCACCAGGTAACAGTGCGCCATTACTAGTTTAACTAGTAATGGCGCACCACTCACCACGTGCGCCACTACTTTCATTTTTTTGCAAAACTACTAATGGCGCACCACAAGGTGGTGCGCCATTGCTATAAAAAAAGGTTACTAATGGCGCACCTCTAGGGGGTGCGCCATTGCTATCCAATTTTTTTTCTAATGGCGCACCGCTAAGGGGTGCGCCATTGCTAAGCCTCCCCCCTCGCCAACCCCCTTACTTCCCCCAGTCCCCCACCCCCACCCATACTGCGCCGACCCATCTCGCACCTCGCCTCTCGCCACCGCCGCCGATCCCCTTCCACCCACCGGCGACCTCGCTCCCGGGCTCCGCTGCCCCCACCCACCCCCTCCCTCGCCTTCCCAGCCCTCCAAACACTAGAAACCTGCGGCGCCCAGACCCACTGCGCCGCCCCGACCGAGACCCACTGTGCCGCCCCGTCGGAGACTTGGAGCCTCGGAGCCCAGACCCATTGCGCTGCCCCGCCGGAGACAGACTTGGAGCCTTGGAGACCCACTGCGTTGTCTCCGCTCCGGCCACCACCTCATCATGGCCAGGTAATCCCTCTCTCCTCCCTCCCGGCCATGCGCTCTTCTTCTCTGTTTTGCTAGGTTTAGGTCAAATCCCTCTCGAATTTAGGTCAAATTAGGTTCAAATCCCTCTAGAATTTAGGTCAAATTAGTTTTAGCAACAAGAATTCAGGAAGCTTGCTTGAGTTTATGTCCTTTAATGTGTAAATCTGCAGTTCTAGCCACTGTTTGTAGTTGTAGCCACTCCTTGAAAATTCAGTTTTGAAAATTCAGTTTATTCGGTTACTGAAAATTCAGTTAATTCAGTTAGGCACACAAATTTCAGAACTTGGTGTGCCCTAGTACTTGGTGTTTGTAGAAAACCAGGAGTGTCAATGTGCCCCAGTACTTGATGTTCACTTTTTTTGCTATCTAAATTGAGTGTCATTATTTTTTTTCACTTGTTCTTATATGGGTGAAACTTCACTTGTTTTTAGGCTAGTGCAGGGTGTTTCTTTATTCTGTAAAGATGATGATCATCTTTTACAGAAAACAATTTGTGTGCTAAACAAAGGTTAGGTTCAGAGATAGTGCTGCATTGTTGAGTTTTACTCCTTTTGATGTAGTAAATTTATTGACTGGTGTTTATCTTACCCTGTTCCATTGAGTAGTAAATCATTATTGGCTTGTATAGATGTCAGCATGCTCCCTTTCTACTCATTTTGGAGAACATGTTCTTCACTTCTAAGAGTTGTTGTATTGAATGGTAGTTCTCATCCATCGGGGTTTTGATTGACATGGCACATTTGCAATGGAATTTTATATATATTTAGCATGCTTTAAATTATAAAATTCTAATATTCAATATTGATAGGTTATTGAGGTAGTTGATATGGACACAAAGCAGTGTTGGTTGTTAGTCTGATATGAATCTAGAAGTGTTGATTTTCCTTGGTATATGTTGTGTTCAGTTTTGGCAGGAGTTCAGAACAGTTAGGCAAAGGTCATGTATCTGACCATCATGTCGTGATGATTTTGCAGGTACCCCGAGAGGCCCTTGAGTTTGCTGGAATGTCGATTAACTTCCGTTCGGCAAATTTGGGTACTCCATATGTCCTATTTTCAGCAAAGGTCATGCTGAAATTTTCCCGTGAATTTTAGCATGACTTTGCTAAAAATAGGACTTATGGTGTACTTGTGACTAATGCATGGGCCGGGGTATCTTAGTACTTAATTAAGTAGGATCAACTGCCCCTTTATTCTTGCTGCATTAAACCATAGGTGGCAATAGAGCAAAGTGATTAGGCCCAACTTAGAATTCTCCTTCCCAACTTAGCTTTTAGGATGCCTCGGTGTCGACAAACCCTAAATCATAAAACCTTGGCTTTTAGGGTGCCTTGGTGTCGATAAAAACCTAAATGATGAAAGCTTAGGCTTTTAGGGTGCCTCGGCGTCGACAAACCCTAAATTATAAAAGCTTAGCTTTTAGGATGCCTCGGTGTCGACAAACCCTAAATGATGAGACCATGATCTTGTTCCTTGAAAATAACAAACTTTTTGACCAAACTTTTTTCCTATTTAGAGCGAAACATGGCCCACAACGATGAGGCCGGCGGTTCGGGCAAGCAATTCTGGGAGCTGTCCCAGGAGATGGAGGAAGAACCTCACCACTATGAGGACGCCGAGGAAGACACCGATCCTGACTACACAACCCCTAGTGGCATCGAGGATGACACCACTGATGGTGCCGCCGAGGATGCCACCATTGATGATGGCAGTGCACGCACATATGGCAGCCAACTGAAGAGGCAACGGAAGGACCGACGCCCGAATGTGCTCCGCACCGTCAAGGAGGAATTTACTGAAGTGAACTCCGACGGGCATCCAACAGCGCCCAAAGAATTAGTCAAGGGGTACTCGCTTCAGCTCGGGTGCATTCTCCGGAGCACCGTCTCGATCAACACCGAGAACCTAAGCATAAGGACCGAGGGAATTTGCGCAACCTCCTCTTCACAAAGCTGCACGAACGATACAAGTTCCCCGCTGACTTTGTAAACACACGCCTCTCAGGGAATAAAGTGAATAGTGCCGCCTTCACGACGATGAGCACGGCCCTGTCTACTTGGAGAAGCGCGGTGAAGAGAATGATTGACAAAGGTGATACTTATGAGAAGATCAAGGAGAAAAATCCTTCGATCAATGAAGATGACTACAAGGAGTTCAAGATCAAGTGCGAGAGCAGCGCAACCTCCGAATCAAGTCAATGGGGGAAAGAAATGCGGGAGTTGAACTTAGGGGAACACAAACTCGGTCCCGGCGGTTACAGAGTGGCGAAGCCTATATGGGACAAGGAGGACGCAGAGCGTGCCGAGCAAGGCCTACCGCCCCGCTTCGAGAAATACCGTGACAAGCAGACCAGGAACTATGTCAGGGCCCGGTACAAGGAGGACCCGGTAACAAAGGAGCTTACCACGGATCCGAAGACCAGGGCGCTTGAGCTTGTTCTGGTAAGGAATACACCTCCGCATAATTAGATCCATATGGTTGCATTCTAATTAATGAAGCCAAATTTCTAAATGGTTCACATTCCTTCCGCAGGAGACTGAAAGCAGTAGCGCGGGGTCATCTCAGAGCAGCCCTTGGGACATCACTCTAAATAGGGCGTTGAACGTAATAAAAACAAGGATAAGCTCAGTAAGCCGTCGTCAGCTGGTCGTGTGGCCGGCAAAGGCTTGTCCACAAAATGGTCGTCATACTATAACGCTGGTGGGCGAAAGGAGAGAAAGACCATCTCAGAAAGCCAGTCGCACGAGGTTCAAGAACTCAAGGCACAAGTGGCGCGAATTCCGGAGATGGTCCAAGAGCAAGTGCAACAACAACTGGGATCGACGCTCACCGCCATTGTGCCTACCTTGATTCAGGGGCTGACGATGTGGATTGCGGGCGGCCAATAGGGGCCTCCCCGGTTCCCAGCTTCACGGCCAGCCATTGGTGTCTCCGGCGGAGGCGGTATTGGTGTCTCCGACGCTGGCACGGGCATTGGAGCTTAATGCACCTGGGTGTACGCCGGGCGTCACCTCGGCAGCAAGCGGCCCCTCCGTCAGTTGCACGCCCGCCGTTGGCGGTGCCTCGACATTAGCCGACCTCTACACCATCACGGTAACTAATTAAGCCTCTCGGCCGATGACTTCGTCTCCTTGCCTTTGACTGGGCATCCCTGACGCCCTACATTTTTTCGCAGGGCGCCGCCGATGTTCCATGCACTCTCCTGCACTTCGTGGGCGCTGAGTTGATCGATGTCGCCAAGGGCATAATCGTTCAATCGGGCAACCCCGTGTTCCACGGTAATCTGATGCCACCCACCGTGTATAGGGTTGAACTGGTTCGGGTGCTGCTAGGTTGCGAGGAGTTGTTACCTCCGATTCGACCCACTAGGGCCGATGAAGATGATTTGATGACCCTCAGCGCCTGCGTAAGCTGGCCCCTGCTTTGGCCGAAGAGCCAGATTGGTTTGGGGGCGAGGGACACCACCCTACAGACAACACCGCCAGTCATGCCGGCGCCAAGCCATGGCAAGACCGCCGCGACGCTACCGGACATCCCTATGGCACAGGATCCGAACATACATACGGCACAGGATCCGGACGACAACGACAACGACGACGGTACATTTACCAACGTCGATAAGTACTTTGCCGAACATGGGTATGGCGACGAATTCTTCGGGCCTCCTTCTCAAGAATCCAACCCTGAAAAAGATGACCGCGATCATGCTGGTACCGCGGAGAAACCAAATTGCAACAGGCATCGTCTGGTGTTCAGTTCTCAGGAGACGCCTCCAGCTGCCGACTTCACCGAGCCTCAGATAGCAGAGGTGCGAAATATTATCAGCCCCAACACACTCAAGAAGGCGGTCTGTGAGCAGAACTCGGTCCCATTACAGCAGAAGAAGAAGGGACGGAAAATAAAGAGTAACAAGGGTGCGAGCCAGCCGGCACCGAGTATGATCCGTGCTCAGGATGGGCCACCTTCACCTAAGGATATCTCGAGGAGGGTGCATGTGGCGGGTAGGCCGATGCTACCGACTAATATGCTCAATGCTGCAACCGGTGCTATGTGGAGTCTGCATGACAGTGTTCTTTCTTTGGAGAAGCGGTGTCTCAGAGAGAATGATGTGGCATACCCGGTTTTCGTGGCCAAGGTTCCAGAGGGCAAGGGCTTTGTGGATAACACCATCGGGGGTACGATCGTCCTGTGGTTTGATGACATCTTCGCTATGTTTAACCTTCATCCGCTGCACTACACCTTCGTTCGGCTATTTTCGCTGAGTATGGAGATGCGGATCATTAGAGACAAGACCCCGGACATCGTGATAGTCGACCCCTTCTACATGTGTGCGAAGATCTTGGGCGGTGCTGGGGACCGGAAAGTCGCGAGTTCTTACCTCGAAGGCGTCATTCTGGCAAACCCAGATAAGGATAACTTCCTCGTGCCTTACTTTCCCGAGTAAGTCATCCCTTCACTGCCCCGTAACATATGATTTCCTAGATTTCGATCATTTTTTATAACATCCCGTGTTTTGTGCAGTGACACAAGTTGCACCCTCATCCTCTTAAGCCCGAAATATTCCATGGCCACGTATTTCGACTCAGACCGTTAGTCGAAGAAAGACCACAAATATCAAGAAAGTTCTTGATGATGTTCTCCCCGGCTACGCCAAATCTGGAGGCACCTTCACCAGGCCAGTTCGTAGGTACGGCAAGCACGTGTTCTCCCACAATACAATGTTCTGCTGCGTCAAGCAGCCGCCTGGCGGTCAGAAGGATGCCTACTACGCCCTCCATCACATGCGGGCGATCGTACGGAACCATAATCACCTTCTGCTACCAAATAATCTCAAAGATTGGGCCGCGAGCTTGTCGGCAATCTAGGGCGCGGACATCAGACAAGAGTTCTTTTGCATCCAGTCGGAGTTTGTGGAAATCATCCATCAACATGTCCTTCGTACCTCGGGGCAGTTCTACCTCAGATATCAACCGTCCAACAGTGAGATAGACACAACGCTACAAATGCAGGCTGACAACGACCGCGATTTCATGACCATCACGAGAGACGGCGGCGTCATCCACGCTCCGGTCCCTGAGTCGAGTCGAAAGTAGTGATGCTATGTGTAGTTCTGACACATCGATTGGCTCATGTTGTAATTAAACTGTAATGAACTTGTATGTTTCTTTGGTTTGGACAGTCGTTCAACTTATATGTAATCGATGCTATTTATTAGTAGGACCATAAATCATGCTATTAATGTGTTGCTTTTCTCTTCCAATCCTTTTGTTGCATACTTATATATTGCTTATGTATTGTCCGTGAATTGTTACTAACATTTTGTTTGGCTAGTGCATAGAGATGCCGTCGTATGTCGTGTACAAGGGTAAGGTTCCTGGAGTCTACGACGACTGGGAGGAGTGTCGGAGACAGGTTCACCGTTTCAGTGGTAACAGTTACAAAGGGTACACCACTAGGGCGGAGGCGGAAGTTAGATACGCGCGCTATCTAGCGAGAGAGAGGAGGGAGCGGAGGAGGAACCAGATGAAGACCAGTTTCATCGCGATGATGCTCATCGCGACCGCAGCTCTCTCCTATGTGATGGTAGTTTAGATGATCGATATCAACTTTGTAATGTGACGACAAACTCGCTACTCGCGGTCTCGAGACTTGTAATGTTCTAACTTTGTTCGGTATTTTAAATTCGGAGACTAATATGATGAATTGTATTCGGAGACTAATCTTCTATTGTATTCGATAAATCGGTTGTTTCTATGTTGTGCTCTCTATATTATGTGCAGTAATATGTTTTGTAACCTGTGCAAATATTAGAAAAGAAAAAAATCCCTAATATTCATACTAGTGGCGCACCACTCAGCACACTAATGGCGCACTGCATAAAGGACTCTAATGGCGCATCATCCACTAGTGCGCCATTAGTATGCCAAACACATGGGTAAATATGGCCCCCTGGGAGGCATACTAATGGCGCACCGTGGGCTATACTAATGGTGCACTGCATGGTGCGCCATTAGTATACCAGATACTAATGACGCACCACAGGTGCGTCATTAGTAAAAAATACTAATGGCGTGATACTAGTGGCGCACCTATAGTGCGCCATTAGTAGGCAAAACAGGTGCGCCACTAGTAGGCCTTTTCCTAGAAGTGACGGCAGTGCAGTGGGGCGGGGAGCAGGGTTTTGGTCGGGGCCACAGACGGCGGAGGTAGGCTGCTCTGCCGGTGGTCGCTAGCTCTTTGGGAAAGATTTCAAACAGTGTCAGCCGGGAGGCACAAGATGGCCATCAAGCCATCCCGCGTAGATTGGATAGTACCAAAATAAAATAAAATCATGTGACCCCAATTTAGTCTTCAGTCAACAGACATGTGACCACTCTCGTACCTTGCTGTTGATCTCTTAGGTTATTTCTTCAGATCAGAGAGATTTGTCATTCTTAACATTATGCATTTTCTACATCTTCAGCCACACCGTCTTCCGACTCACCGCAGCTGCTCCAGCAAGGGAAGCATACACCAGAAGGGAGCTATAGCCCCCACTCAATAGTTCCCTGCATCGAATGTGCATGCCCGACATGGACAGCCACAATAACTCCAGGGTCGACAAGTCAACACATGATGCTCACTCCTATGGATGGCAGCCAGATAGGTTGTACCCTCATCTTACTTGTGTGCAACATTTATGGCTTTGTTATTCATGTAAGCATGGAAAATAGATTATCACATTTCACTGTATATTCATGCTGATCTCTTACGGGTCTTGTTCAGGAGTTAATGTTGTTCCATAGTTCAGCTAAGAGTCTTGTTCTTTAGGTAACGTTGTTCCATAGTTATCATCCATCAGCCAATGATATCCCACAGGCTGGTGATTATAGTATTATACCACTTCTAGTATAACCTATGTTGTTATTTAATACTTTTGTGTGCCATCTAGTTAATCTCGAGTACAAATGATACATATTCTATAGCTTTCATCTGTGTTCCCCCTTTCATTTTTGAGACCTGTTGCTGCTAGTTAACCCCAGTCCTACTATTTATGTCGTCTCCTACAAGAACTCATTGCATAAATCTAACTACTAGTTGTCTTCCATGCTTGTCAGATATAATTGCACACACTGATTTATCCACAAGAACCACACGTAGCAATGTAACGGCCAACAAACTTGACGTCAATGATACCCAATATGATGGAACATGTAAAGGCAGTTCTTCACAAGATTTGCAGAAGGATAATGAATCCTATTGACCCCCCAAGGTCCTTTCTCTAACTTGGCCCTTGATATGGGTACAACATGCATATAATGTCCTGGAGTGCATCTACTCTATTACAATGCCTTGTGCTTAGCCTGCTGATCATGCATGTAAATATCGCATGCCTTCCTGTTTTTCAGTACCTTATTCCATTCATGATAACATGTTCAAATTGAAGTATTGTCATTCTACTCTATCGCAATGCCATCTACTTAGTTTGGACATCATGCTTCTCAATATCTTATGCATTGTTATTCATCAGTATGTACTTCATCTGTCTACCATACCACATTGTTTTTTACATTGAAGTGTTGTTCTAGTGGTCTCTTGCAATGCCATCTTAGTTTCCCTCCTGCATAAAAACTGCTCCAAGTCCTCGACAAGAAGCGTCGCAATACACCTGGTAATCCTTGCGTTGATCTAGGAGAATCAACACTGGAGTTGTAACCAAGCATTTCTTCTACTCTTGAAAACTGGCCTCACATTCCTCAGTCCATTTGAACTTGGTGTCCTTCTTCAACAACTCTGTCATGGGCTTTGCAATATTCGAGAAATTTTCAATGAACCTCCTGTAGTATCCTGCGAGTCCAAGAAAACTCCGGATCTCTCCAACTGACATGGGTGCTTCCCAATTTGTCATAGTGATGACCTTGGTAGGGTCTACGGCTATTCCTTCTCCAGATATAACATGTCTAAGGAATCCAACTTCCTTCAACCAAAACTCACACTTGCTGAACTTGGCATATAGCTGATGTTCTCTGAGCTTCCCAAGTACCAAACGCAAATGCTCCTTATGCTCCTATTCATTCTTCGAGTAGACTAGAATATCGCCAATGAACACCACGACGAACTTATCCAAAAACTCCATAAACACCTTGTTCATCATGTTCATAAAATAGGCAGGTGCATTAGTCAGACCAAATGACATCACAATATACTCATATAGCCCGTACCTTGTGGTAAAAGTTGTCTTATGTATATCCTGCTCTCGAATCTTCAGCTGGTGGTACCCTGATCGCAGATAGATCTTGGAAAACACCTTAACTCCTTGCAGCTGGTCAAACAAATCATTGATCATCGGCAGTGGGTACTTGTTCTTGATCGTCACCTCATTCAATCCACGATAATCAACAACCATCCTCAACGATCCATCCTTCTTCTACACTAGAAGCACTGGTGATCCCCAAGGTGACGAGCTTGGGCGAATATAGCCTTTATCCAGTAACTCCTTTATATGCTTCTTAATTTCCTCTAAATCCTTAGCGGGCATCATGTACGGTCTCTTAGATATTGGCCCTGTGCCTGGCAGAAGCTCAATCAAAAACTCAATGTCTCTATTTGGTGGCATGCCTCACAACTCTTCCGGAAATACATCCGGGAAGTCCTTCACCACTGGTACTTCCTCATGTACAACTCCTAATAAGGAATTCACTTGAGTCCTATTCGGCACATGCCGGGATACATACTTGATCCTTCTTCCTTCTGGTGTGGTAAGCAAAATCGACTTACTGGCGCAGTCAATGTTCCCTCCATACTTCGATAACCAATCCATGCCTAATATCACATCCAGTCCTTGTGACTCCAATACTATTAGGTCTGAGGGGAACACGTAGCTACCAATCCTTAATGGTAATGGATCACACCATAGGCTAGCCATATGCTCTGCTCCTGGCGAGGTTACTAACATGGGTGTCCTAAGGGCTTGGGTTGGCAGATTAAACTTATCCACAAATCCCCTTGATATGTATGAATGTGATGCACCAGTATCAAAAAGAACGATGCACTAATTGACTTAACCATAAACTTACCTATTACTGCATCCGGTTGCGCTTCAACCTCCTGCACGTTCACGTGGTTCACTTGTTCCCTATTGAAAGTGTTGGGCTTCTTCCCAGAGCTTCCATTGTCATTGCCATTCTTTGCTTCAGAACACTCGGTGGCATAATGTCCATTCTTCCCACACTTGAAACAAGTAATGTGACTTAGATCCTTCTTAGCAGGCGTTGCTGGGTTGGAACGATTCTGACTGTTGCTTCCTCATTACCATTCCCATTCCTGGGGCCACTATGGTTGTGCGAAATCCCTCCATTGTGGTTGTGATCTCCAGGTTATGTTGTAGGGGCCCTCCCGAGTTCGGGGTAAAACGGGGCCTCTGCTGAGCTCCAGAATTATACTTCCCTTGTCCATACTTCCTCTTGCGGTTGTCAATCTGCTGCTGTTTCCCTTCAATCATGAGAGCTCTATCTACCAACTGTTGGTAGTTATTAAAAGTTGCCACCATCAACTGCATGCTCAGCTCATCATTTAGTCCTTCTAGAAACTTCTCATGTTTAGTTGCATCTGTAGCAACATCATTTGGGGCATAACGTGCTACCTTACTAAAGTTATCCACATACTGGCCAACAGTGCGTCCTCCTTGGCGTAAGTTGCGAAACTTGCGCTTCTTCATGGCCATAGCTCATGCTGATACATGGGCAGTGCGAAAAGCCTGCTGAAACTAGTCACATGTAACCGTGTCGATGGGGTAAGTGGCTGTGAAATTCTCCCACCATTATGCTGCGGGTCCATCCAGCTTATGTGCGGAAAAACGCACTCTCTCTGCATCTGTGCATCCTGCAGTGGTTAACTCCCTTCCAATCTTCTGGAGCCAATCATTTGCAACTATCGGCTTGGTGCTATTGTAGAACACCAGCGGATTCAGCCTTAGAAAACGGGCTAAGTGATCAACAGGTGGTGGTGGTGGGTTGTTGTTGTTGTTGTTCCCATCATTCTGATTCTGGACTAGTATCTGCATCCATGCATTCTGCTGCTGGATCAACTGAGTGAGCTCCGGTGGGAAAGCAAATCCATTGTCGCGTCTCGGAGGCATCTGATGGGTTTAGAAAAGATGAGAAAATAGAATAGAATGAGGTCTAGGGGGAAAACACTACCCATATGCACCTGAGACAAACACAAACATATCACTTCAGTCAATTCAAACAAGGCATACAATCGGTCTAACTATCGTTACAAAAGTGCTCAGACTAAGCTATATACATGGGGGAAGTACTACTACTGATATGGTGGTCGACTAGAAAAAATTCTCGGTGGAAGACCCCATAATATCTGCTCCAGCTTTATCAACAAAGTCATCATCTCTATCGTCGGGGTCCGAGTCGGTGTCATCAATGATGATGTAGTTTTCCGGGCAAGTGGAATCATCGTCTTCTCCTCCTGGCGCGGGGTCTCCCATGAATACTCCCAGCTTCCTTGTCAGTCCATCATTCTTCTCCACTAGTATCGCCAGTCCATCGCGTGTATACTTGAGTTCTTCCACCAGCTCCGTGATCCTGGTCATTGCCTTCTTCAGATCTATCATTCTAGCGCACATCTGGTTTTCTTGGCAACGAATGTGCTGGTTTAACTCCTGGATGAAAGCTTCAATAGATCTATCCTTCCTGGTGCTGATGATCTCCCATTGCTCATCTAGGTGCCCACAAATCTGGTAGATTGTATCCTTGAGATCCTTGTGGTAGACTTCTCCAATGCGTCCCATGGTGATGTGAGCTGCCATGCTCTTTCCTAGACTCCAGGTTGGTGCATCAAAGGAAAACTCTATGGGCTTAGTGACTGGCATGAACGTCCTTCCGGGAACTTGAACTCGATCATCCAACACTCCTCTGCCGGTAAAGTGGCGTTGTAGGTCCCAGTGAAGCTTGGTATTCCGATGTTCAGGTATATAGTAACTTCCTTCAAGTGTCATCCAAAAGGTGTATCTTCATCCGGTTGAGTGAACTTGTTCCTTGCATCCGCCATCCTAAAGAGTAGAAAAAGGGAGAGGAGTCATAAATGAGAAGAGAGTAGTGATCTAGGGTTTTAGCTTAGTGGTCGTGTCCTACAGTCAGCGTGGGCTCTGATACCATCTTGTAGCGACCAGACCTCAAACATCTGATCTCTGTGCAACAGTGCCATCCCTGGATCGGTAATGCTGACACGCACAGTACTTGAGGATTTATAACAGAGTAGCAATCACACACTTATTACATCGAATGTGTTAAAAGAGAAATTATTACAATAAATATGGCTTAAGGCCATCTAAGACGATAACAGTGGAAGGCTTGGAAGATAAAATGAGTCCATCAACTCCAACGGCATCACTGAGTGAAAGACAACGACCTATGGCTCCTTACTCGTCATTTGAAAAGTCTGCAACATGAACGTTGCAGCCCGAAACGGGTCAGCACATGGGATATGCTGGCAATGTAACACAAGAGAGTAATGAACAGAATAGTTGCTATCACTACATGCATATTTGGCTGGTGGTAAGCTCTATGGTTATAGTTTTGCATAAAGCCAATTTTTCCCTACAACAAAGGAATAAATTTTATTTAACTATCATGGTGGTTGTTAAACATTGAGAAGGTTCCTCTAACTCAATCCCAATTAAGCATCATCATTAAACCCAATCAAACTATAATAAGGGTGATGAGATCAACATAATAATCCAAGAACTAGATACTCAAAACGTCCATAACCGGGGACATGGCTAACCATGATTAGTTTATACACTTTGTAGAGGTTTGCGCACTTTTCCCCACAAGACCCGAATACATCCATGGTCGGATATTCGAGACACAGTCTTTCTGAAGCATTAACTCTCTACTCTGGATAGACAGTACCACCTACAACCCACTACATCTGCTAGTCTACCTCTTTGAGAGCTTCACGTAACTTACTCAACTATGCCCGAGCCCATAATGGCTTGTGGCTGCACACGGAAGTTTCTAGCATGAATAATCTTATGATCCCTTTGAGCCTGGGTGGCGGGCCGTAGGATTTTCACACGGGTCCTCCGGGATATCCTAGGACAACACTGGATTCTCCAGGTGCCCACAAACAATCCACCCAGTTGTGTGTTTAAGTTGCCACCTTAAGTTGAACCATTAATTAACAAACTCACCTCTGTCATGAATACACTCAACCCAATCCACGTCTACTAGCATAGCATAGCAATATAAGCAACGTAGAAGTAACTCCCATAGGTTTGATAATAAGTAGGTGAATAGGTACTACCTCATCTACTTCCCAAAACCCACAAGTTAATCAAATCCTAACCATGCAACTGTCTGAGGAATGATCTAATGCAATAAAACTGGGTAGTAAAAAGGTATGATAAAAGTGTTACTTGCCATGCTGATGATCCGTGAAACCTAGATACTCATAGTAGCACGCTTCGCACTCCGGGTACTCTATCGCAATCAAACAAGCATACAATAAGCACTCAACTAGAAGCACGGGTAAAACTCAAATAAGAAATCTAACAAGAAAGTTCAACTTAAGAGCTCCGGTTTGCAAAAAGAATCAAATCAAACGAAGCAACGAAACTCAAACTGCGAAAGAAACAAGATCCGTTTACTAATCTAGACTTAAGTCAAATTTCACAGTAGCAAAATCTTGTTCAAGTTGGTTAAACAGAAAGAGGGCTTCGAGATGAAGATCTAGGCTCTTGAATCCCCTAATGCCGATAAACGAGCGAAAAGATAAACTAAAACAAAAATCAGGTCAGAAATCGCAATCGAAAATAATCGCGGAAAAACCCTGGAAAAAGAAGAACCGGCGAACAGGCTAACAAACGAACATTCACTGTCTGCGGTTAACGAGTGAAAACCATTCGTTAAAACGAACGTGCGAACAGGCGTTCGCTAAATAACTAAACCAAAAAAAACTGATCTAAAAAAATAACCGGGGTTTCTAAAAAAACCGAACAGTTTTCTGACGAAAACCGGCGGCTACCTCGGTTCGTGTGGCGGCGGCGGCGGCGGTCAACTCCGGCGGGGTCGGCGGCGAGGGAGGCGGCGGCGACGCGGGGTCGCGGCGCGGCGGCGGCAGCGGCGGGTGGCGGCGCGGTCGCGGGTTAGGGTTAGGTTTCGGTGGCGGCGGTGGGTGGGCTGGGGTGGGTTGCGGGATCGGCGGGGCGGCTTGTAAAGCCTGGGGCGGCGAAATCCTAGTCCGGTACGGCCTGACTAAGTCGGTTGACTTTTTTTTAATAATTCCATGCATAAAAACAAGGAAAAGAAATACTAAACGGACTCAAAAAATCCTGAAATAAATTTTCCCCGTCCTCTAAAAATATAGCGGACAAGGTGAACATTTGTTTGGGCCTATAGTGCAATTTTGAGAAACGCATATTTTTCCTAATTCAAACAAAATAGCGATAAAACTCCGGATAAAATTCTTATTTGATTTTAATATTAAATCTCCAATATTTCTTTATTTTGAGGAAGTCATTTTATCCCCTCACTTTTGTTTTCATAAAAGAAATATTCGAAGAGAAAATAATTAAAATCAAACGATCCACTTTTCAAAATTTGAGAGAACTCAAATATGAAAATTACGAAATCCCCAACTCTCTCCGTGAGTCATTGAGTTGCGTAGGATTTCCTAGGATCAAGCCAAAATGCAATAAAATATGATATGCAATGATGATCTGATGTATAACATTCCAAATTGAAAATTTGGGATGTTACAAACCTACCCCCCTTAAGAGGAATCTCGCCCTCGACATTCAGGTTGGCTAGAAAATAGGTGAGGGTGATCTTTCCGTAGGTCTTCCTCTCGTTCCCAGGTGGCTTCATCCTCGGTATGGTGGCACCACTGAACTTTGCAGAACTTGATAACCTTGTTGCGTGTGACTCGGCTCGCAAACTCGAGAATCTTCACTGGTTTCTCCTCGTAGGTCAAATCGCTATCCAACTGAATCACTTCCAGTGGCACTGTATCTCTCAGAGGAACTTCAGCCATCTCCAGTGGAACACATTGTGAACTCCTGACAATCCTTCGGGAAATTCCAACTTGTAAGCAACTTCTCCCATACGTTCCAAAACCTTGTATGGTCCCACAAAACGTGGTGCTATCTTTCCTTTAACTCCAAAATGCTCCACTCCTCGAAGTGGTGATACACGAAGATACACTCTGTCTCTGACTTCGTAAACTGTCTCCTTGTGTTTAGAATCCGCATAGCTCTTCTGCCTGGACTGGCTACCTTGAGTCTATCGCAAATCAATTTAACCTTCTCTTCAGACTCTTTAATCAAATCTGGTCCAAAAAACTGACGGTCTCCAACTTCATCCCATAACAACGGTGTCATGCATCTCCTTCTGTACAATGCTTCGAAAGGGGCCATCTTCAAACTGGCTTGATAGCTGTTGTTGTAAGAGAACTCTGCATATGGCAAATTATCGTCCCAACTAGATCCATAGTCTAGCGCACAAGCTCTCAACATGTCCTCCAGAATCTGATTGAATCTCAGTCTGTCCATCTCTGTGGGTGAAAAGCTGTACTAAACTCTAGCCTAGTTCCCAAAGTCTCATGCAACTGATTCCAAAACCTTGAAGTAAACTGGGTTCCTCTATCTGATACAATGGTCCTCGGAACTCCATGCAGACATACGATCCTGGTCATATATAGCTTTGCCAACTTATCACTGGTGTAAGTGGTCTTAACTGGGACGAAATTTGCTACCTTCGTCAAACGATCGACTACAACCCATATCGAGTCATAGCATGAACGAGTCCTGGGTAATCCCGTGATAAAGTCCATGCCTAGTTTATCCCACTTCCATTCGGTTCTCGGCAATGGCTGTAACAATCCAGCTGGCTTCTGATGTTCTGCCTTCACTCTCTGACATACATCACAAACTGCTACATACTCCGCAATATCCTTCTTCATTCCGGTCCAACAGAAACTATCCTTCAAATCCAGATATATCTTGGTATTTCCTAGGTGAATCGAATACGGCGAATCATGGGCCTCTTGCAGAATCAACTTCCTGATCTCCGGATCATTAGGCACATAAACGCAGTCCTCAAAGCATAAGGTATTGTGCTCATCCTCACGAAATCATTTAGCCTTTCCTTTGCTCATTCTTTCCTTTATCTCGGCAATCTCCTTGTCCGTCTTCCGAGCTTCTTGGATCTTATCCATCAGAGTAGACTGAATCTCCAATGCTGCTACATAACCTCCCGGAACTATTTCCAAACATAGCTCACGAAGATCCTCTGCTAACTCCCTGGGTAATCCTCCGGTCATGAATGTGTTGACATGACTCTTGCGGCTCAGCGCATTGGCTACTACGTTAGCCTTTCCGGGATGATAATGCAACTTCATATCATAATCCTTAATGAGATCCAACCATCTCCTCTGCCTGAGATTTAACTCCTTCTGCATGAAGATATACTTCAAACTCTTGTGATCCATGTACACCTCACAATGGTTTCCGATGAGAAAATGTCTCCATGTCTTCAACGCATGCACTACGGCTGCTAACTCCAAATCATGGGTAGCATAATTCAACTCATGGGGTTTAAGCTGTTGTGAGGCATATGAGACAACTCTTCCCTCCTGCATAAGCACTGCTCCAAGTCCTTGACGAGAAGCATCGCAATACACCTGGTAATCCTTGCGTTGATCTGGGAGAATCAACACTGGAGCTGTAACCAAGCATTTCTTCAACTCTTGGAAACTAGCCTCACATTCCTCAGTCCATTTGAACTTGGTGTCCTTCTTCAACAACTCCGTCATGGGATTTGCAATCTTTGAGAAATTTTCAATGAACCTCTTGTAGTATCCTGCGAGTCCAAGAAAACTCCGGATCTCTCCAACTGACGTGGGTGCTTCCCAATTTGTCACAGTGATGACCTTGGTAGGGTCTACGGCTATTCCTTCTCCGGATATAACATGTCCGAGGAATCCAACTTCCTTCAACCAAAACTCACACTTGCTGAACTTGGCATATAGCTGATGTTCTCTGAGCTTCCCAAGTACCGAACGCAAATGCTCCTTATGCTCCTCTTCATTCTTCGAGTAGACTAGAATATCGTCAATGAAGACCACGACGAACTTATCCAAAAACTCCATAAACACCTTGTTCATCATGTTCATAAAATAGGCAGGTGCATTAGTCAGACCAAATGACATAACGGTATACTCATATAGCCCATACCTTGTGGTAAAAGTTGTCTTAGGTATATCCAGCTCTCGAATCTTCAGCTGGTGGTACCCTGATGGCAGATCGATCTTGGAAAACACCTTAGCTCCTTGCAGCTGGTTAAACAAATCATTGATCATCGGCAGTGGGTACTTGTTCTTGATCGTCACCTCATTCAATCCATGATAATCAACAACCATCCTCAATGATCCATCCTTCTTCTCCACAAGAAGCACTGGTGATCCCCAAGGTGACGAGCTTGGGCGAATATAGCCTTTATCCAGTAACTCCTTTATCTACTTCTTAATTTCCTCTAAATCCTTAGCACGCATCATGTACGGTCTCTTAGATGTTGGCCTTCTGCCTGGCAAAAGCTCAAGCAAAAACTCAATGTCTCTATCCGGTGGCATGCCTCGCAACTCTTCTGGAAATACATCCGGGAAGTCCTTCACCACTGGTACTTCCTCATGTAAAACTCCTGATAAGGAATTCACTTGAGTCCTATTCGGCACATGCCGGGATACATACTTGATCCTTCTTCCTTCTGGTGTGGTAAGCAGAATCGACTTACTGGTGCAGTCAATGTTCCCTCCATACTTCGATAACCAATCCATGCCTAATATCACATCCAGTCCTTGTGACTCCAATACTATTAGGTTTGAGGGGAACACGTAGCTACCAATCCTTAATGGTAACCAATCACACCATAGGCTAGCCATATACTCTGCTCCTGATGAGGTTACTAACATGGGTGTCCTAAGGGCTTGGGTTGGCAGTTTAAACTTATCCACAAATCCCCTTGATATGTATGAATGCGATGCAACAGTATCAAAAAGAACAATTGCAGTAAATGACTTAACCATAAACTTACCTATTACTGCATCCGGTTGCGCATCAACCTCCTCCATGTTCACGTGGTTCACTTGTCCCCTGTTGAAAGGGTTGGGCTTCTTCCCAGAGCTTCCATTGCCATTGCCATTCTTTGCTTCAGAACACTCCATGGCATAATGTCCATTCTTCCCGCACTTGAAACAAGTAATGTGACTTAGATCCTTCTTAGCAGGCGTTGCTGGGTTGGAACGGTTCTGACCGTTGCTTCCTCCATTACCATTCCCATTCCTGGGGCCACTATGGTTGTGCAAAATCCCTCCATTGTGGTTGTGACCTCCATGGTTATGTTGAAGGGGCCATCCTGAGTTCGGGGTAAAACGGGGCCTCTGCTGAGCTCCAGAATTATACTTCCCTAGTCCATACTTCCTCTTGCGGTTGTCAATCTGCTACTATTTCCCTTCAATCATGAGAGCACTATCTACCAACTGTTGGTAGTTATTAAAAGTTGCCACCATCAACTGCATGCTCAGCTCATCATTTAGTCCTTCCAGAAACTTCTCAGGTTTAGTTGCATCCGTAGCAACGTCATCTGGGCCATAATGTGCTAGCTTACTAAAGTCATCCACATACTGGCCAACAGTGCGTCCTCCTTGGCGTAAGTTGCAAAACTCGCACTTCTTCATGGCCATAGCTCATGCTGATACATGGGCAGTGTGAAAAGCCTTCTAAAACTATTCCCATGTAACCGTGTCGATGGGGTAAGTGGCTTAAAATTTTCCCACCATGATGCTGCGGGTCTATCCAGCTGATGTGCGACAAAATGCACTCTCTCTGCATCCTGAAGTGGTCAACTCCCTTCCAATCTTGCGGAGCCAATCATCTACAACTATCGGCTCGGTGCTACTGTAGAACACCGGTGGATTCAGCCTTAGAAAATTGGCTAAGTGATCAACATGTGGTGGTGGTGGATTGTTATTGTTGTTGTTGTTCCCCTGATTCTGATTCTGGACTAGTATCTGCATCTATGCATTCTGTTGCTGGATCAACTGAGTGAGCTCTGGTGGGAAAGCAAATCCATTGTCTCGTCTCGGAGGCATCTGATGGGTTAAGAAAAGATGAGAAAACAGAATAGAATGATGTCTAGGGGGAAAACACTACCCATATGCAAATGAGATAAACACAAACATATCACTTCAATCAATCCAAACAAGGCATACAATTGGTCTAAATATCGTTACAAAAGTGCTCGGACTAAGCTATATACATGGGGGAAGTACTACTACTGATATGGTGGTCGACTAGAAAAAATTTCTTGGTGGAAGACTCCATAATATCTGCTCCAGCTTTATCAACAAAGTCATCATCGCTATCGTCGGGGTCCGATTCGGTGTCGTCGATGATGATGTAGTTCTCTGGGCAAGTGGAAGCGTCGTCTTCTCCTCCTGGCACGGGGTCTCCCATGAATACTCCTAGCTTCCTTGTCAAATCATCATTCGTCTCGACTAGTATCGTCATTTACTCCTCGTATCCATCGCGTGTACACTTGAGTTCTTCCACCAGCTCCGTGATCCTGGTCATTGCCTTCTTCAGATCTATCATGCCAGCGCACATCTGGTTCTCTTGGTGACGAATGTGCTGGTTTAACTCCTGGATGAAAGCTGCAATAGATCTATCCTTCCTAGTGCTGATAATCTCCCATTGCTCATCTCGGTGCCCACAAATCTGGTAAATAGTATCCTTGAGATCCTTGTGGTAAACTTCTCCAATGCGTCCCATGGTGTTGTGAGCTGCCATGCTCTTTCCTAGACTCCAGGTTGGTGCATCAAAGGGAAACTCTATGGGCTCAGTGACTAGCATGAACGTCTTTCCTGGAACTTGAAATCGAATCATCCAACGCTCCTCTTCTGGTAAAGTGGCGTTGTAGGTCCCAATGAATCTTGGTATTCCGATGTTCAGGTGTTGTAATGCCCCGTATGTAACTTGCCATATTTGTATTCCAACTCTTGCCATTTTAGGCACTAAGTTATGATATTCCCTCATGGTTCGGTTTTGTCTTCGTTTTGCTTTTTCCCATGTCATCCATCTCTTATCATGTCATTATGTGCATCGCATTTGCATACGTGTACGTCTCATGCATCCGAGCATTTTCCCCGTTGTCCGTTTTGCATTCCGGCACTCCTATGACCTCCAGCGTCCCCTTTTGACTCTTTTTGTGTGCGGGTGTTAAACGTTCTCAGATTGTACCGAGACTTGCCAAGCGGCCTTGGTATACTACCGGTAGACCGCCTGTCAAGTTTCGTGCCATTTGGACTTCGTTTGATACTCCAACGACTAACCGAGGAACCGTAAAGGCCTCGTGTGTGTTGCAGCCCAACACCCCTCCAAAGTGGCCCAAAACCCAACCTAAACCCCCTCCATCCTCTCGGTCGTTCGATCTCGATCGCATGGCTGAAAACCGCACCTCATTTGGAGTCTCCTAGCTCCTTCTATGTATAAATAGGTGCCTCCCCCCAAAAATCCCGGATGAAACCCTAGCTCCCACTCCCCTCCGCGCTGCCGGGCGTGTCCGGGCACCGCCGGACAAGAATCCCGCCGCCGCCACCTGTCTCCCGCTCATTCGTTCGCCGCCCGCGCCCACTTCGCCGGCCCACAGGACCCGCGGGAGTCCCTCTCGGCCCGAATCTCGCCGCCGCCCCGCGCGGGACCCCGCCGCCCCGCTCGCCTCCTCCGCCGCCCGAGCCTCGCCGCGCCGCCCGACTGCTGCCTCGCCGCACCGCCCGGTCGCCGCCTCGCCGCCCCATCATCACCGACTCACCGCCACCTCGCGCCTCGGTGTCCACGCCTCGCCCCGCGCCGGATCCGGCGAGATTCGGCAGGAGGAGAGCCCCAGGGCACCGGATCCGCCGCCCCATCCAACTCCGTCCACCATCCCGTTCGTCACCGGCGAGGTCCCGGCGATCCTCGGGAAGCGTGCCCCGATCCAGATCCAGTGCTACAGTAACCCTAGGGGTTGACCATTTTCCCTCAGTAAGTCTTTTCCTGTGCATAATTTCTAGGCATCTTTATCATGTCATATCTCATCATCCGTAGCTCCGTTTTGGGCGTGTAGCATATCAAATTGTTCGCCTAGATATGCTCTTCATTTCATTCCATTGCACCATGTTCATTTGAGTTCCTTGATGTCCTAAATGCTGTTGCAAGAGTGCTATGTGATGTTAGTTTCTGTTTCTTAACAAATTATGGACATTTGTCATTTTTTCCATGTTTAATGTGTGCCTCCTATGAACTTGAGCCCTACATGTGTTTTCGGCTATGCCATGCCATCTTTACAGGGGTGTATGCAATGTATTTTTGTGATCATTGTGGTGACTAGCACAAGCATGCAATGTAGCTCTCGTGATGTTGCTGATTTCAGGGACTTAGAATTCTTCTAAGTCTTTTCCCTGATGTTATTTTTATGCCATGTATTCATGTTGCTACAGAGTGATCCATGCCTCTTTTGAGCATATTCAGTAAGGATTATTTTGAGATATTGTAATTCTCTATCCATCCATGTCTTTGTTTGCAATTATGGAGTAACCTAGCATGACTCAATCTTGCTCTACTTTTGCTATAAAATGTTCCTGGCAGATTGTTTACGTGTTAATCAATTTTGCCGAGGTTGTTGTAGTTGATCCATGCTTGCTATGAGAGTGTTCTTGCCATGGTTAGCCTATTGATCATGTCTTCTTGCTGGGTGTATGCTTAGTTTGTCATGCAACGCCTTGTGGTGAGTGCACCGAGCTCGCAAACATGCCTACGTAACTCTGTTTCTGCCATGTCCAGTTTTCTGCTAAGTCTGAATCTGTTAACCAAACTTGCTATGTTTACATGGGTGCCATTATATTTTATGATCCCTTTTGGCTTATGGTCAGTAAGGGACTTTTGTTATATGATTTGAGTAGTTTCATGCCATGCCTTGCTTTGCCATGATATGTTCCTGTAGCATGTTGTTATCTTGCTCTAAACATTGCTTCCTGATGTTAAATCCTGACATGTTATTTTCACTAAGTCTGTGAACCTGATATCTTTTGCACTTTTGCCATGCTTGTTTGAACCTGCTATTTTGTGATTTAGCCGTAGCTCAGTGCTCATCTTTTGTCAAGCATCTTGAGTGGATCACTTCCATGTGCTTCGTTGCTATGTTAGAGTCTAGTCGCTTAGTTTCTTGTTGCATTCTAGATGGCATCGTGCTGTTAATAGCCGAATAGTGCCATTATTGTTTTGCTTTCCATTTGTAAACCGTGCATCCGATTCTGGTGATCTTTATATCAATTTCGACCGAAATCAACTCATCTTTCCAATGGCACTCTTGGTTTGCCAAGTTGAGGCCTGGTTCAATCTTTTCCTTCCGGAGCACGCATATGCATTGCATATTACTTCCCGCATATCATGCCATGTTTTGCATCATGTTGCTTGCGCATTGCACCGTGGTTGATTGTGGTTCCCTTTGCTTGTGTTCTTGCTTTTGGTAGAGCCGGGAGACGAGTAAGTGATCAAGGAACCCATTTAGAACGCTTACGAGGATCAAGCTTACGTCAACTCGGAGAACTTTGGAGGCAAGATGAGCATACCCTCGAAATCACTTCAATCTTTGCTTGCTAGTTGCTCGCTCTATTGCTATGCCTATGCCGCGATACCTACCACATGCTTTATCATGCCTCCCATATTTCCATGTCAAACCTCTAACCCACCTTGTCCTAGCAAATCGTTGTTTGCCTATGTTACCGCTTTGCTCAGCCCCTCTTATAGCATTGCTAGTTGCGGGTGAAGATTGGAGTTTGTTCCTTGTTGGAACATGATTATTGTTGGGATATCACTATTATATCTTGTCTATTTTAATGCACCTATATACTTGGTAAAGGGTGGAAGGCTCGGCCTTATGCCTGGTGTTTTGTTCCACTCTTGCCGCCCTAGTTTCCGTCATACCGGTGTTATGTTCCTTCATTTTTGCGTTCCTTACGCGGTCGGGTTATAATGGGAACCCCTTGACAGTTCGCCTTGAATAAAACTCCTCCAGCAAGGCCCAACCTTGGTTTTACCATTTTCCACCTGGCCTTTTTCCCTTGGGTTTCGCGGACTCAAGGGTCATCTTTATTTTCAAACCCCCCCGGGTCAGTGCTTCTCTAAGTGTTGGTCCAACCTGAGCGATGTCCGGCGCCCCCTGGGCAACCAGGGTCTATGCCAACATGACGTCTGGCTCATCCGGTGTGCCCTGAGAACGAGATAAGTGTGACTCATATCGGGATTTGTCGGCACATTGGGCGACTTTGCTGGTTTAGTTTTATCATTGTCGAGATGTCTTGTAACCGAGATTTCGAGTCTGATCAGGTCGTATTGGGAGAAGGAATATCCTTCGTTAACCGTGAGAGCTTGTGATGAGCTAAGTTGGGACACCCCTGCAGGGTTTTGTACTTTCGAAAGCTGTGCCCGCGGTTATGGGTAGATGGGAATTTGTTAATATCCGGTTGTAGAAAACCTAAAACTTAACTTATTTAAAATGGATCAACCGCGTGTGTAGCCGTGATGGTCTCTTTTCGGCAGAGTCCGGGAAGAGAACACGGTCTCGGGTTATGCTTGAACGTAAGTATTTCTAGGATCAATTCCTGATCATAGATTCTCGAACGTGCTTTGCCTTCTCTTCTCGCTCTCATTTGCGTATGTTAGCCACTATATATGCTAGTGCTTGCTGCAGCTCCACCTCATACCTTTTACCTACCCATAAGCTTAAATAGTCTTGATCGCGAGGGTGTGAGATTGCTGAGTCCCCGTGACTCATAGATTACTTCCAAAACCAGATGCAGGTGCCGATGATACCATTCCAGGAGATGCGTCTGAGCTCAAGTGGGAGTTTGATGGGGACTCAAGACAATAGTACGTTTCCTTTCCAGACGATCAGTAGTGGTTCCCTGTTGGGGCGATCGGGGACATTATGCATTTGGGGTTGTCTTTATTTTGGTTCCATAGTCGGACCTTGGTTGTATCTGGATGATTGTAATGCTATATTTATGTTATTGTGTGAAGTGGCGATTGTAAGCCAACTATGGACCTCTTTCTTATTCAGTACATGGGTTGTGTAAAGATTACCCCTCTTGCGACATTGCCTACAATGCGGTTATGCCTCTAAGTCATGCTCCGACACGTGGGAGATATAGTCGCATCATGGGTGTTACAAGTTGGTATCAGAGCCTTCCCCGACTTAGGAGCCCCCTGCTTGATCGAATCGCTGGCGTTGTTGAGTCTAGAAAAATATTTTGAGTCTTTTAGGATTATATATATTGGAGAATAGGATTCTTTTTACTCCTCAGTCCCTTCGTCGCTCTGCTGAGGCATCCTGACATAGAGTTTTGACTCTTCTCTTCTCAAATTTCACTAAAAAAATTTAGGATCACGCGGGTATCTTGGAATCAAGCTGATGGTTTTGTGACGAGAACATTGTTCTTGGTGCCTCCTGGCATTTAGGGGTTGTGGCAGTGTCCCGCGGAGTTGAGTTCTGGAATACCTGAGTTTCGTCAACATCGAAAATCTCTTTTATGTAGTTGTTGGTGAGATAACCTCGATGCCACGCAGTACTGGGGCGGGAGTTCGGGATTACTGCCATAACTCATATAACGGATGCTTTTCGAAGGTTGAGGTAAATGATTTCCAAAGGTTTCTTGGTTATGTGTTGAAGGATGGATACAGCTGGATGTAGGATTTGCTAGTTTTGGGTGAGATATTATGCTTGCCCTGTATCCCCAACACCTGATTGCATAATCGGAAAGTTTCGGGAGTTTCATAGGTGGGAATTCATGTAGCTCTAGTATTTCTTCCGCGGATATTTGGTTTGTGATTAGGTAATCCTTACCAAGTATTTATTCATGTCCGTACCTTATTGTTTTACTCATCTACCTCTATCTAAGTGGCTTCTCAATTTATGGAAGTGTGATCATTGAATTTGGAATTCATTCCTTCATTCTTGTTTGAATGTTAAGGCTATATGCTGCAATATCGATCCATTTGATTCAGCTTGAATATATGTTTTTCAAGATGCTAACGGATGTCACCCTCTTCAGGATGGCTCCTCCAATGCGTCAGAATCCGGAACCGCCGCCACCACCTCCACCTCCGGAGGCATGGCAAGCTGTGATGGCCGCTACCAACGCCATCACGCAGCTGATTATGCAACTCTTGCAAGAGCGCAACCAAGGAAATCAAGGCAATGGCAACAATCAAAATCAGTTTGCTACCCTCAACCAGTTCCTCGCAAACCAGCCAAAGACCTTTAGTAACTGTGTCGAGGCCACAGACGCTAATGATTGGCTCATGGATATCTGCAAACATTTCAAGTGCAACAACGTCAGGCCTGAGGACTTTGTCAAGTTTGCCTCATTCCAACTCAAAGACCAAGATGCAGAGTGGTATCAACAATACAAAGATTCCATAGGAGGTCGTGTGATTACCTGGGATGAATTCCGCCAAGACTTCAGAGATCACCACATTCCTCAGAGTGTTGTTGAGAGCAAGCGTGAGGAGTTCCGCAATCTGAAGCAAGACAGCTTGTCTGTTTACCAATACAACATCATGTTCCAGAAACTCGCTCGCTTCGCCAAGCAAGACGTCCCTGACGAGAAGAGCATGATTTATCAGTTCAGAGGTGGCCTCAGAGAAGATCTGCAACTAGCTCTTGTGCTTTTTGAGCCGAAAAAGTATGATGAATTCTACAATATGGCACTAAAGCAAGAGACCGCTCAGCTCAAGTGCGATGCTTCTAAGAAGAGAGTCAGGGATGCAACTCCTTCTTCTTCCTCAACTCAAGTGGTAGCTAAGCAGCAAAAGTATTGGTTTGCTCCTCCTCCTCCATTCCGTCAACCTTATCAGCAGAAGAGCAAAGGTGGCAATGGATATTCCCACCCACCCAACCCAGGCTATCAGACCAAGACTTCGTCTCATGCTCCAAGATCAAGTGCTCCGTATCACCGGCCGCGTTCTGAGGTTACGTGCAACAAGTGTCAGCAGAAGGGTCACTATGCAAACAAATGCTTCAACCAGAGGCGTTTAACTCCTCCTCCTCTTGTGAGATCTGCTAGTAATGTAGTGGTCAAGCATAATCCCAAGTCTGCTAAGGTCAACTTGATGAACGCAGCTCGGGCAGAGGACTCGTCAGAAGTGATCATGGGTAACCTTCCTGTTAACGATATTCCTGCAAAAGTCCTTTTTGATACTGGTGCATCACATTGTTTCATTTCAAGACCATTTGCATCTAAGCATGAGTTGCCTTTCCAAGATTTTCCTATGTAGTTATCAGTTGCTTCTCCGGGTAAATTCATGAACGCAAGCTCTATGGTTCCGGATGTTTCTATCACGTTGGGCGACTATAAGTTTTTGTCCTCTCCAATTGTTCTTGGTAACTCGGATATTGATCTAATTCTCGGCTTGGACTGGCTTTCTAAGCACAAGGCTCAACTGGATTGTGCTGCCAGGCAGATTCAATTGACACACTCGTCTGAGGATGTGATCATCTTTGCCGCTCGTGATGATACCATTCAACTGTTTTCTCTCAATGAGAAGGGCGAGCTGGATGCCGTCTCTCAGATTCCAGTCGTTTGTGAATATCAAGACATCTTTCCAGAAGAGCTTCCAGGAATGCCTCCTCACCGGCCAGCTGAATTCGTCATCGATCTTGAGCCTGGCACGGAACCTGTTTGCAAACATCCTTACAAGCTTGGACCTGAAGAGTTGAAGGAGCTGAAGAAACAACTTGATATTCAAGAGCGTATGGGTCTCATCCGACCGAGTTTTCTCCATGGGGTTGTGTTGTTCTTTTTGTCAAGAAGAAGGATGGAACGGACCGACTTTGTGTCGACTACCGTCCATTGAACAAGAAGACCATAAAGAACAAGTACCCACTTCCCAACATCAACGAGCTTTTCGAGCAACTCAAAGTGCTCAAGTTTTCTCCAAGCTTGACCTCCGTATGGGTTATCATCAGATTTGCATTCGTGAACAAGATATCCCCAAGACAGCATTCAGAACAAGCTATGGTTCCTATGAATACACTGTCATGTCTTTCGGCCTTGTCAACGCTCCGCCAACATTCTATCGCATGATGAACTTCCTCTTCAACCCATACACAAATGACTTCGTCTTGGTCTATGTCAATGACATTTTGGTATTTTCCAAGAACAAGGAGGATCATGCCAAGCACTTGAGATTGGTGGTGGACAAACTCAGAGAACATTAGTTCTACGTGAAGTTTTCAAAGTGCGAGTTTTGGCTCGATGAGGTTCTCTACCTTGGGAATATCATATCTGCCAAGGGCATAGCTGTTAATCCTGAGAAGGTGTCTGCAATTGTGAATTGGGAACTGCCTCAGAATGTGAAGCAACTCCGCAGCTTCCTTGGGCTTGCAAGCTATTGTTGAAGGTTCGTTGAGAATTTCTCTAAGATCGCGAAGCCTCTTTCCAACCTCCTCCAGAAGCATGTGAAGTATGTCTGAACACCTGAATGTGACATTGGTTTCGACACCCTCAAAGAGAAGTTAGTCACAGCTCCAGTTCTGACTCCTCCTGATGAATCCAAACCGTTCGAAGTTTTCTGTGATGCTTCCCTGTAAGGTCTCGGTGCTGTGTTAATGCAAGAGAAGAAGTTGTGGCCTATACCTCTCGCCAGTTGAAGCCCAACGAAAAGAACTACCGTACTCATGACCTCGAGTTGGCGGTAGTTGTCCATGCTCTTTTAACATGGAGACATCTCTTGTTGGGAAGAAAGGTGGACATCTTCAGTGATCATAAGAGCCTCAAGTACATCTTCACTCAGCCCAACCTCAACCTCAGGCAGACTCGTTGGGTCGAGATGATTCAAGAGTATAATCCGAGTATTGAATATACTCGAGGCAAGGCCAATGTCATTGCTGACGCTTTGAGCAGGAAGGCTTACTGCAACAAGTTGTTCCTCAAGGATTCCTTGCCAACCTCCAAGTCTCTCCTACTTTGGAAGATCAGATTCGTGAGGCTCAACTTCTTGATGCTATGGTGAAGAAGGTGAAGATTGGGATTGCCAAGAGCCAACCCAAGTACAAGTGCTATCACCTTGATGACAAGGATACTCTATTCTTCGAGGATCGCATTGTTGTTCCTAAGGGTGACCTTCGTAAAGTCATTATGAACGAGGCTCACAATTCACTCCTGTCTATTCATTCGGGAAGTACAAAGATGTACCATGACCTCAAGCAGTCGTATTGGTGGACTCGAATGAAGCACGAGATTGCTCAGTTCGTGAATGAATGTGATGTCTGCAGAAGAGTGAAAGCAGAACACCAATGACCAGCTGGTCTCCTCCAACCTCTTGCCATTCCAGAATGGAAGTTTGACCATATTGAGATGGACTTCGTGACTGGATTTCCAAAGTCCAAGCGTGGTAATGATGCTATCTTCGTTGTCATCGACAAGCTCACTAAAGTGGCTCATTTTCTTCCTATCAAAGAATCTATCACAGCAGCTCAGTTGGCAGAGCTATATACCTCCAGGATTGTCTCTCTGCATGGCATTCCGCAGTTGCTATCTTCAGATTGTGGAAGTATCTTTACCTCTAAGTTCTGGGATTCTTTTCAGAAGGCCATGGGCACTAACATTCGCTTCAGCACAGCCTTTCATCCTCAAATTAGTGGCCAAGTCGAGCGAGTCAATCAAATTCTTGAAGATATGCTCAGGGCATGTGTCATTTCTTTTGGTATGAAGTGGGAAGATTGTCTTCCATATGCCGAGTTCTCCTACAACAACAGCTTCCAAGCGAGTTCGGGCAAGGCCCCATTCGAGTTTCTCTATGGCAGAAAGTGTCATACTCCTCTTAATTGGTCAGAGACAGGTGAATGCCAACTTCTTGGCAATGACTTGATCACAGAGGCTGAAGAAATGTGCAAAGTCATTCGTGAAAATCTCAAAGCCGCACAACCGCGCCAGAAGAGTTACTATGATAGCAAGCATCGTGACTTGGCTTTCGAGATCGGAGACCATGTCTACCTCCGCGTCTCTCTAATGAAAGGTACTCGTCGCTTTGGTATCAAAGGGAAGCTTACCCCTAGATACGTGGGTCCTTTCAAGATCATTGGAAAAAGAGGCGATCTCTCCTATCAACTTGAGCTTCCGTCCAACTTTGCAAACGTGCACGACGTGTTTCACGTGTCTCAGCTTCGCAAGTGTTTCAAGACTCCTGACTGCACCATCAACTTTGAAGAGATTTATCTCCAAGAAGACATGTCTTATCATGAGCATCCCATTGTATTCTTGAAGAAACTGAGCGCAAGACTCGCAACAAGTCTATCAAATTCCTGAAAGTGAAGTGGTCACATCATTCCGACCGTGAAGCCACCTGGGAACGCAAGGACCACCTCCATTCCGAATATCCGGAGTTTTTCCAGTCCTAGATCTCGGGACGAGATCCTTTCGTAGTGGTGGAGTGTTGTAACGCCCCGTATGTAACTTGTCATATTTGTATTCCAACTCTTGCCATTTTCGGCACTAAGTTAGGATATTCCCTCGTGGTTGGGTTTTGTCTTCGTTTTGCTTTTTCCCATGTCATGCATCTCTTATCATGTCATCATGTGCATCGCGTTTGCATATGTGTTCGTCTCATGCATCCGAGCATTTCCCCGTTGTCCGTTTTGCATTCCGGCACTCCTATGACCTCCGGCGTCCCCTTTTGCCTCTTTTTGTGTGCGGGTGTTAAACTTTCTCGGATTGCACCGAGACTTGCCAAGCGGCCTTGGTATACTACCGGTAGCCCGCCTCTCAAGTTTCATGCCATTTGGACTTCATTTGATACTCCAACGGTTAACCGAGGAACCGTAAAGGCCTCGTGTGTGTTGCAGCCCAACACCCCTCCAAAGTGGCCCAAAACCCAACCTAAACCCCCTCCATCCTCTCGGTCATTCGATCTTGATCGCGTGGCCGAAAACAACACCTCATTTGGAGTCTCCTAGCTCCTTCTATGTGTAAATAGGTGCCTCCCCCCAAAAATCCCGGATGAAACCCTAGCTCCCTCTCCCCCCCCCCGCGCTGCCGGACGTGTCCGGGTGCCGCCAGACAAAACTCCCGCCGCCCGCCGCCGCCACGTGTCGCCCATTGATTTGTTCGCCGCCCGTGCCCACTTCGCCGGCCCGCAGGGGGAGGCCCCCCGGCCCGAATCGCCGCCGCCGCCCCGCGCGGGACCCCGCCGCCCGGCTCGCCTCCTCCGCCACCCAAGCCTCGCCGCGCCGCCCGGCCGCCGCCTCACTACGCTGCCGCGCCGCCCGGTCGCCGCCTCACCGCCCCGTCATCGCCGACTCGCCGCCACCTCGCGCCTTGGCGTCCGCGCCTCGCCCCGCGCCGGATCCGGCGATATCCGGCCGGAGGAGAGCCCCACAGCGCCGGATCCGCCGCCCCATCCAACTCCGGCCACCATCTCGTTCGTCACCGGCGAGGTCCCGGCGATCCGCGGGAAGCGTGCCCCGATCCAGATCCAGTGCTACAGTAACCCAAGGGGTTGACCTTTTTCCCTCACTAAGTCTTTTCCTGTGCATAATTTCTAGGCATCTTCATCATGTCATATCGCATCATCTGTAGCTCCGTTTTGGGCGTGTAGCATATCAAATTGTTCGTCTGGATGTGCTCTTCATTCCATTCCATCGCACCATGTTCATTTGAGTTCATTTTGATGTCCTAAATGCTGTTGCAAGAGTGCTATGTCATGTTAGTTTCTGTTTCTTAACAGATTATGGACATTTGTCATTTTTGCCATGTTTAATGCGTGCCTCCTATGAACTTGAGCCCTAGAGGTGTTTTGGGCTATGACATGCCATCTTTACAGGGGTGTATGCCATGTATTTTTGTGATCATTGTGGTGAGTAGCACAAGCATGCAAAGTAGCTCTCGTGATGTTGCTGATTTCAGGGACTTAGAATTCTTCTAAATCTTTTCCCTGATGTTATTTTTATGCCATGTATTCATGTTGCTACAGAGTGATCCATGCCTCTTTTGAGCATATTCAGTAAGGATTATTTTGAGATATTGTAATGCTCTATCCATCCATGTCTTTGTTTGCAATTACGGAGTAACCTAGCATGACTCAATCCTGCTCTACTTTTGCTATAAAATGTTCCTAGCAGATTATTTACGTGTTAATCAATTTTGCCGAGGTTGTTGTAGTTGATCCATGCTTGCTATGAGAGTGTTCTTGCCATGGTTAGCCTATTGATCATGTCTTCTTGCTGGGTGTATACTTAGTTTGTCATGCAATGCCTTGTGGTGAGTGCATCGAGCTCGCAAAGATGCCTACGTAACTCTGTTTCTGCCATGTCCAGTTTTCTGCTAAGTCTGAATCTGTTAACGAAACTTGCTATGTTTACATGGGTGCCATTATATTTTATGATCCCTTTTGGCTTATGGTCAGTAAGGGACTTTTGTTATATGATTTGAGTAGTTTCATGCCATGCCTTGCTTTGCCATGATATGTTCCTATAGCGTGTTGTTATCTCGCTCTAAACATTGCTTCCTGATGTTAAATCCTGACATGTTATTTTCACTAAGTCTGTGAACCTGATATCTTTTACACTTTTTCCATGCTTGTTTGAACCTGCTATTGTGTGATTTAGTCATAGCTCAGTGTTCATCTTTTGTCAAGTATCTTGACTGGATCACTGCCATGTGGTTCATTGCTATGTTAGAGTGCAGTAGCTTAGTTTCTTGTTGCATTCTAGATGGCATCATGCTGTTAATCGCCGAATAGTGCCATTATTGTTTTGCTTGCCATTTGCAAACCGTCCATCCGATTCCGGTGATCTTTATATCGACTTCGACCGAAATCAACTCATCTTTCCAGCGGCAGTCTTGGTTTGCCAAGTTGAGGCCTGGTTCAATCTTTTCCTTCCTGAGCACGCATATGCATTGCATATCACATCCCGCATATCATGCCATGTTTTGCATCATGTTGCTTGCGCATTGCACCGTGGTTGATTGTGGTTCCCTTTGCTTGTGTTATTGCTTTGGGTAGAGCCGGGAGATGAGTACGTGATCGAGGAACCCATTGAGAACGCTTACGAGGATCAAGCTTACGTCAACTCGGAGAACTTTGCAGGCAAGATGACCATATCCTCGAAATCACTTCAATCTTTGCTTGCTAGTTGCTCGTTCTATTGCTATGGCTATGCCGCGATACCTACCACATGCTTTATGATGCCTCCCATATTTCCCTGTCAAACCTCTAACCCACCTTGTCCTAGCAAACCGTTGTTTGGCTATGTTACCGCTTTGCTCAGCCCCTCTTATAGCGTTGCTAGTTGCAGGTGAAGATTGGAGTTTGTTCCTGGTTGGAACATGATTATTGTTGGGATATCACTATTATATCTTGTCTATTTTAATGCACCTATATACTTGGTAAAGGGTGGAAGGCTCGGCCTTATGCCTGGTGTTTTGTTCCACTCTTGCTGCCCTAGTTTCCGTCATACCGGTGTTATGTTCCTTAATTTTTGCGTTCCTTACGCGGTCGGGTTATAATGGGAACCCCTAACAGTTCGCCTTGAATAAAACTCCTCCAGCAAGGCCCAACCTTGGTTTTACCATTTTCCACCTAGCCTTTTTCCCTTGGGTTTCGCGGACTCAAGGGTCATCTTTATTTTTAAACCTCCCCGGGCCAATGCTTTTCTAAGTGTTGGTCCAACCTGAGCGATGTCAGGCGCCCCCTGGGCAACCAGGGTCTATGCCAACCCGACGTCTGGCTCATCCGGTGTGCCCTCAGAACGAGATAAGTGCGACTCCTATCGGGATTTGTCGGCACATCGAGCGGCTTTGCAGGTTTAGTTTTACCATTGCCGAGATGTCTTGTAACCAGGATTCCGAGTCTGATTGGGCCGTCCTAGGAGAAGGAATATCCTTCGTTGACCGTGAGAGCTTGTGATGAGCTAAGTTGGGACACCCCTGCAGGGTTTTGAACTTTCGAAAGCCGTGCCCGTGGTCATGGGAAGATGGGAATTTGTTAATGTCCGAATGTAGAAAGCCAGAAACTTAACTTATTTAAAATGGATCAACCGCGTGTGTAGCCGTGATGGTCTCTTTTCGGCGGAATCCGAGAAGAGAACACAGTCTCGGGTTATGCTTGAATGTAAGTATTTCTAGGATCACTTCCTGATCATAGATTCTCGAACGTGCTTTGCCTTCTCTTCTCTCTCTCATTTGCGTATGTTAGCCACCATATATGCTAGTGCTTGCTGCAGCTCCACCTCATACCTTTTGCCTACCCATAAGCTTAAATAGTCTTGATCGCGAGGGTGTGAGATTGCTGAGTCCCCATGACTCACAGATTACTTCCAAAACCAGATGCAGGTGCCGATGATACCATTCTAGGAGATGCGTCTGAGCTCAAGTGGGAGTTCGATGAGGACTCAGGATGATACTACGTTTCCTTTCCAGACGACCAGTAGTGGTGCCCAGTTGGGGTGATCGGGGACATTATGCATTTGGGGTTGTCTTTATTTTGGTTCCGTAGTCGGACCTTGATTGTATCTGGATGATTGTAATGCTATATTTATGTTATTGTGTGAAGTGGCGATTGTAAGCCAACTATGGACCTCTTTCTTATTCTGTACATGGGTTGTGTAAAGATTACCCCTCTTGCGACATTGCCTACAATGCGGTTATGCCTCTAAGTCGTCCTCCGACACGTGGGAGATATAGCCGCATCGTGGGTGTTACAAGTTGGTATCAGAGCCTTCCCCGACTTAGGAGCCCCCTGCTTGAATGAATCGATGGCGTTGTTGAGTCTAGAAAAATATTTCGAATCTTTTAGGATTATATATATCGGAGAGTAGGATTCTTTTTACTCATCAGTCCCTTCGTCGCTCTGGTGAGGCATCCTGACGTAGAGTTTTGACTCTTCTCTTCTCAAATTTCACTAAAAAAATTTAGGATCACGCGGGTATCTTGGAATCGTTTTGATGGTTTTGTGACGAGAACATTGTTCTTGGTCCCTCCTGACATTTAGGGGTTGTGGCAGTGTCCCGGGGAGTTGAGCTCTGAGGTGTTATCGTCACAATTTTATCGTTGCAGTTCTAGAATACCTGAGTTTCGCCGACATCGAAAATCTCTTTTATGCAGTTGTTGGTGAGACAACCTCGACGCCACACAGTACTGGGGCGGGAGTTCGAGAGTATTGCCATAACTCGTATAATGGATGCTTTTCGAAGGATGAGGTAAATAATTTCCGAAGGTTACTTGGTTATCTGTTGAAGGATGGATACAGCTGGATGTAGGATTTGCCAGTTTTGGGTGAGATATTATGCTTCCCCTGTATCCCCAACACCTGATTGCATAACCGGAAAGTTTCGGGAGTTTCATAGGTGGGAATTCATGTAGCTCTAGTATTTCTTCCGCGGATATTTGGTTTGTGATTGGGTAATCCTTACCAAGTATTTGTCCATGTCCGTACCTTGTTGTTCTATTCATCTACCTATATCTAAGTGGCTTCTCAACTTGGAAGTGTGACCATTTAATTTGGAATTCATTCCTTCATTCTTGTTCGAATGTTAAGGCTATATGTTGCAATTTCGATCCATTTGATTCAGCTTGAATATATGTCTTTCAAGATGCTAACGGATGTCACCCTCTTCAGGATGGCTCCTCCAATGCGTCAAAATCCGGAACCGCCGCCACCACCTCCACCTCCGGAGGCATGGCAAGCTGTGATGGCCGCTACCAACGCCAACACGCAGCTGATTATGCAGCTCTTGCAAGAGCGCAACCAAGGAAATCAAGGCAATGGCAACAATCAAAATCAGTTTGCTACCCTCAACCAGTTCCTCGCAAACCAGCCAAAGACCTTCAGTAACTGTGTCAAGACCACAGACGCTGATGATTGGCTCGTGGATATCTGCAAACATTTCGAGTGCAACAACGCGAGGCCTGAGGACTTTGTCAAGTTTGCCTCGTTCCAACTCAAAGACCAAGCTGCAGAGTGGTATCAACAATGCAAAGAATCCAGAGGAGGTCGTGTGATTACCTGGGATGAATTCCGCCAAGACTTCAGAGCTCACCACATTCCTCAGAGTGTTGTTGAGAGCAAGCGTGAGGAGTTCTGCAATCTGAAGCAAGACAGCTTGTCTGTTTACCAATACAACATCATGTTCCAGAAACTCGCTCGCTTCGCCAAGCAAGACGTCCCTGACAAGAAGAGCATGATTTATCAGTTCAGAGGTGGCCTCAGAGAAGATCTGCAACTAGCCCTTGTGCTTTTTGAGCCGAAAAAGTATGATGAATTCTACAATATGGCACTGAAGCAAGAGACCGCTCAGCTCAAGTGCGATGCTTCTAAGAAGAGAGTCAGGGATGCAAGTCCTTCTTCTTCCTCAACTCAAGTGGTAGCTAAGCAGCAAAAGTATTGGTTGCCTCCTCCTCCTCCGTTCCGTCAGCCTTATCAGCAGAAGAGCAAAGGTGGCAATGGATATTCCCACCCACCCAACCTAGGCTATCAGACCAAGACTTCGTCTCATGCTCCAAGATCAAGTGCTCCGTATCACCGGCCGCTTTCTGAGGTTACGTGCAACAAGTGTCAGCAGAAGGGTCACTATGCAAACAAATGCTTCAACCAGAGGCGTCTTCCTCCTCCTCCTGTGAGATATGCTAGCAATGCAGTGGTCAAGCATAATCCCAAGTCTGCTAAGGTCAACTTGATGAACGCAGCTCAGGCAGAGGACTCGTCAGAAGTGATCATGGGTAACCTTCCTGTTAACGATATTCCTGCAAAAGTCCTTTTTGATACTGGTGCATCACATTGTTGCATTTCAAGACCATTTGCATGTAAGCATGAGTTGTCTTTCCAAGATTTTCCTAGGCAGTTATCAGTTCCCTCTCCGGGTAAATTCATGAACGCAAGCTCTATGGTTCCGGATGTTTCTATCACGTTGGGCGACTATAAGTTTCTGTCCTCTCCAATTGTTCTTGGTAACTCGGATATTGATCTAATTCTCGGCTTGGACTGGATTTCTAAGAACAAGGCTCAACTGGATTGTGCTGCCAGGCAGATTCAATTGACACACTCGTCTTTGCCGCTCGTGATGATAGGATTCGACTGTTCTCTCTCTATGAGAAGGGCGAGCTGGATGCCATCTCTTAGATTCTAGTCGTTTGTGAATATCAAGACGTCTTTCCAAAAGAGCTTCCAGGAATGCCTCTTCACCGGCCAATTGAATTCGTCATCGATCTTGAGCCTGGCACGGAACCTGTTTGCAAACGTCCTTACAAGCTTGGACCTGAAGAGTTGAAGGAGCTGAAGAAACAACTCGATATTCAAGAGCGTATGGGTCTCATCCGACCGAGTTCTTCTCCATGGGGTTGTGGTGTTCTTTTTGTCAAGAAGAAGGATGGAACGGACCGACTTTGTGTCGACTACCGTCCATTGAACAACAAGACCATAAAGAACAAGTACCCACTTCCCAACATCAACGAGCTTTTCGAGCAACTCAAAGTGCTCAAGTTTTCTCCAAGCTTGACCTCTGTATGGGTTATCATCAGATTTGCATTCATGAACAAGATATCCCCAAGACAGCATTCAGAACAAGCTATGGTTCCTATGAATACACTGTCATGTCTTTCGGCCTTGTCAACGCTCCTCCAACATTCTCTCGCATGATGAACTTCATCTTCAACCCATACACAAATGACTTCGTCTTGTTCTATCTCATTGACATTTTGGTCTTTTCCAAGAACAAGGAGGATCATGCCAAGCACTTGAGATTGGTGGTGGACAAACCCATACACAAAAGTGCAAACAAAACTTGCTATGTTTACATGGGTGCCATTATATTTTCTGATCCCTTTTGGCTTATGGTCAGTAAGGGACTTTTGTTATATGCTTTGAGTAGTTTCATGCCATTCCTTGCTTTGCCATGATATGTTCCTGTAGCATGTTGTTATCTTGCTCTAAACATTGCTTCCTGATGTTAAATCCTGACATGTTATTTTCTCTAAGTCTGTGAACCTGATATCTTTTGCACTTTTGCCATGTTTTTTTGAACCTGCTATTGTGTGATTTAGCCGTAGCTCAGTGTTCATCTTTTGTCAAGCATCTTGAGTGGATCACTGACATGTGCTTCGTTGCTATGTTAGAGTGCAGTAGCTTAGTTTCTTGTTGCATTGTAGATGGCATCGTGCTGTTAATCGCCGAATAGTGCCATTATTGTTTTGCTTGCCATTTGCAAACCATGCATTCGATTCCGGTGATCTTTATATCGATTTGTACCGAAATCAACTCATCTTTCCAATGGCTCTCTTGGTTTGCCAAGTTGAGTCCTGGTTCAATCTTTTCCTTCCGGAGCACGCATATGCATTGCATATTACTTCCCGCATATCATGCCATGTTTTGCATCATGTTGCTTGCGCATTGCATCGTGGTTGATTGTGGTTCCCTTTGCTTGTGTTATTGCTTTGGGTAGAGCCGGGAGACGAGTATGTGATCGAGCAACCCATTGAGAACGCTTACGAGGATCAAGCTTACGTTAACTCGGAGAACTTTGCAGGCAAGATGATTGTCGGTGTCAAAACAGGTGGATCTCGGGTAGGGGTCCCGAACTGTGCGTCTAGGCCAGATGGTAACAGGAGGTAAGGGACATGAAGTTTACCCAGGTTCGGGCCCTCTCGATGGAGGTAAAACCTTACGTCCTGCTTGATTAATATTGATGATATGGGTAGTACAAGAGTAGATCTACCACGAGATCGAGGAGGCTAAACCCTAGAAGCTAGCCTATGGTATGATTGTTGATGTGTATGTTATCCTACGGACTAAAACCCTCCGGTTTATATAGACACCGGATAGGGTTAGGGTTACATAGAGTCGGTTACAATGGTAGGATATCTACATATCCGTATCGCCAAGCTTGCCTTCCACGCCAAGGAAAGTCCCTTCCGGACACGGGACGAAGTCTTCAATCTTGTATCTTCATAGTCCAGGAGTCTGGCTGAAGGTATTGTCCGGCTCTCCGAACACCCCCTAATCCAGGACTCCCTCAGTAGCCCCCGAACTAGGCTTCAATGACGATGAGTCCGACGTGCAGATTGTCTTTGGCATTGCAAGGCAAGTTCTCCTCCAAATTCCATGTACCTATTGAATAAAGTCTGGTTTCTTGTAGATGTTGCGCTCCTTGGCTTCTGCGCCCAATAATGGCCGCTTCCCACGTGTCAAATGAATATGAAAGGTCTGAGTGTTTTTACATTCACACCCCTAGCCGCGTAAATGAGCTGACCTATTTAAGGGGACGAGGATTTAGATCCAAACCACATCTTCCCCCCTTCGCGAGTGTTCATCAGAGCGCATTCGACAAAGGTCCATTCCACCATGGCCAGTCGTCGCGACTCCTCCTCTCGCCCTTCCAGCCCTAAGCATGGATATTGGGAAAGATGCTCCATCCCGCATAGCGAGCTAGTGACACTCCAAACCAAGGGATTTCTCCCCTCGGCCTATATGATCCCGGTTCGAGCCGGTCTTGCCGTCTATAACGACGGAGAGCAAGCGGAGAGTACCACTAATCCCTCCAAAGGAGAGTGGGTGTGCCTCGTCCCTTATTTAATAAGGGGGCTCAGATTTCCAATCCATCCATTTCTCCGGGGGCTGCTGGAGTTCTACGGCCTCCAGCTACATCATCTCACGCCTGCCTCAGTATTGCATATCGCGGCCTTTGTAGCCCTCTGCGAGCTATTCTTGGGTGTTGAAGCTCATTTCGGACTGTGGAAGGAGCTATTTTGCCTCGTGGCCCATTCCAAGAAGGGGTCAATGTATCAAGTGGGCCGAGCCGAAGTATGGCGCATCGCCGGGACCGGATATCTGTCCGGAACCCCAAAGAAGGCGTCCGAAGACTGGCCCTCGGAATGGTTTTATATAGAAGACGTCCCGCTGCCGGATCCTGTCCGGTTCGGCCTCCCTGAATTCAACAGTGCTCCCTTAAAGAAGCGCCTAAGCTGGCACCCACGAAGCCCTCAGAGGGAAAGTGACAGGGACGTTGTTTAGCTGATGGGCCGAATAAGATTGTTAGCTCATTCCGGACTAACCATGATCGGGGTCATGGCCGCATGCATCATGCGAGGGGTGCATCCTCTACAGTATAGAGGCCACCCCATGTGGGATTTCAATGGGGAGGACGACACCACCCGCTACGGCCTTAAGGGGCCGGATTCGGCTGCGGCTCTAATAAAGACCTTGTCCGCTTTGTACAAGGGAGAAGAGGAAGATTTTCTCCGCGTCGACCCAAAGGGTGGATTTTCCATGTACAATCCTCCAAGCTGGGTGAGTGGTCACATCTTGCCCATCTGTTTTATATCCCCATTGTTAAATATTCAATCTTAGTGATTTTGACGCAGGAACTGCGCCAGGCTGTTAAAGAAATAAACAGCCCTCCTCCACAACCCGAGGACCCAGGACGGTCCCTCGACCCGGACTCTCAAGAGGATCCGGACCTTTCGGTGGATCTGATTGATGGAGTGTTCCATCAGTTGAGCAACAACAACGCCCTGGTGGCCATTACGGCTGATTATCTAGGGCTAATCCCGGCCTCCCAGAAACGGGAGGCCGAACCTGCGGCGACAAGCCAACGAGGGGCCGCAGGGCCCCGTGGGCAGAAAAGAGGTGTAGTCTGGACCGGGGCATCAGCGCAAAGGTATGGAGCACCCCCTTATCCCAGGTGTTATACCTTTAAGGCATATTAATACTTGTTCTCTCTTCAGGACAAAGAGACCTCGCCGAACTATATTCGGAGAGACTGCCAATCGCGCCTCCACCAGCCAGGCTCCAAAGCCTGGCCCGGAAGCGGGGCCGAACACAAGGCGCGCACCAGACGCTCCTCTGACGGAGGATGTGGACAGGTTGTCTGCCACCAACCCTGAGGTGGAGAGTGCCATGAACCACAGGCGTCGCTGGACAATTCTTCGCGACGCTTGTTTCTCCCAAGAGGCATTAGATGCCTTCAAATCGGGAGATGCATACCTCCGTGCCGCTAAAAATGGTCTAGCTAGAGCCACGGAGCAATATGTAAAAGACATACGGGTAAGAAATTTTGGTAATTATATATAGATACCAGTAGCACCCGAGACTTGAAACAGTTAAAATAACTGATTTAAGGATCATTTGTTATGTAGGTTCTTACAGAAAAGAATTCCCTACTGTCCAAGGAGCTGGAAGAGTGCAAAGCCCAACTTGAGGCCGCACTAGCCGCGGCAGGGGAGCCTAAGGAGACCCCCTCTGGTAATATACACTTTGAAAGATAAGTATTTTGCGAAGCACGACTTTGGTGCGAATCTGACAAATGAAATTGCAGATGGCGCCGGATTGAATCCGGAAAGGCAACACCTCCTATGCTAGCTAAAGGCTGGTGAGAGGGTGCTGATAAAGGTGATGGGGGAGAAGAACGATCTCCAAGATGCCAACACCAAGCTGGGCGTCGAGCTGAAAGATGTTCGTGCCCAGTTGTCAGACTCCGTGAAGGAGAATCAGTGGCTTCGATGCGGCATATTTAGTAAGTGCTTGAACGAACCTTTTGAAAGAAAGTTCAGCGGGGAAGTCGACTAACAGAGCAATGTCTGTAGGTGTGCTAACAGGTCGTCCTGGAGAGGAGATGCCCGGTTCTACGGGTGACCTTCTTCCCGAGCTCTCGCAACTGCTCGATCGAGTTCGGCAGGCGATGCAAGGCGTCGCCCAGGCCCTGTGGCCATCCGTCACCATGCCCGAAGGTCTTGGAGAGCTTGCGGAGAAGCTAAAGGGAGCACGATGGCGCTTCCGATTGTGGAAGATATCGGCCTGCCGTCAAGGCGATAGGGAGGCCTGGGCCATGGTGAAGACGCGGTACGCAAAGATTGACCCCAACCACATGGCGGAGGTCGGTCCTGTAGGGCCCGATGGGAAAGAGATCCCTGTAAGCTTAGTATACGACCAAGTAGAGTTGGCCGCAAAGTATTCCCAGCAGGACTGTAAATTAGACAGCCTGCTAGATGGTATTGAAGAGGAATACAATCAGTCAAAATGACTATGTAATTTAATTGACATTTATAATGCCTTCTAGCCGGATTGTAGATCATTTGTCATGGCCGACCTTTTCGCTTCAGCCTCGGGACCTGATGGTCCGGAGTGTGTCCGAATTCCCATGCGGTTATATAGGAACCGGGGAATGCATGGAGACCAGGCGTAGGGGTCATTAGTGCGTGAACAGACAACTGCCCGACTAGTTATGTTATATTACATGGTTAGTAAGAAACATATTCCAGGGAGAATAGTTCCGTTAGGGGTTCCTTTCCCTGGGAGGCATGCCCTAAGGTGCATGTCCATGCTGCGAAAAGAAACGCAGGAAAAACATCTGGGGGCGTATAGATAAAAAATAAAAAAAGATGATCTTTAGTTCACCAACCGAATATTCCCTTAAGAACGCTAGCTTTCGGCTTCACCCAGTCTGAGGTACACGTCCGGCTGACCCGGCAGTAACAATCGCAGAGGTGGTCCCTTTACCACCTAGCCGAACAATCGGGAACGTAGGGGTAAGCACAGGAGCCAGGCAACCTAGCTTGGCCAAAACTTAAGTCATATCGATGCATATAATGGTGAATAAAAGGTACATGCGGAAGTGTGACACATGTGTTGGGCATGAAGCTCGTATGAATAAGCTTCTGTTTAAAGAAGCCCCCAGGTTTAATGAGCGCGGATAGCGCGTCACTTTATGAGCCTTTAAAGGCTATAAGAGAGAGAGAGAGAGAAGAAGAGAAATGTAAGACAGAAAATATATAAAAAATGGACAGAGGAAGGAGACGAACATAGAGTCCGGCGCTAGGCATAGAATCTTCGGAGACGGGCTGCGTTCCATGGGTTCGGCTTGAGTCGGTTATCCGATGCATCTTGCAGGCGGTATGCTCCACCAGTCAGGACTTGGTCAATTATGAAGGAACCTTCCCACTTGGGCTTGAGTTTGTCCTTTTTCTTGTCCGGTAGTCGTAGAACTAATTCGCCAATGTTGTAATTTTTGGCCCGTACTTCTCTGCTTTGGTATCTTCGAGCCTGTTGTTGATAGAATGCGGAACGGGCTTTTGCCACATCACGCTCCTCCTCCAATGCGTCTAAGCTATCCTGCTGATCGAGCTCGGCTTCTCTTTCTTCGTACATGCGCACTCGAGGTGAGTCATGAATTATGTCGCAGGGCAAAACTGCCTCTGCGCCATACACCATAAAGAATGGTGTGTATCTGGTGGTGCGATTCGGCGTGGTCCGCAGCCCCCAGAGTACGGAGTCGAGCTCCTCTACCCAGTGCATGTTAGATTCCTTGAGGGACCACACTAATCTGGGTTTGATGCCGCTCATGATAAGACCATTTTCACGTTCGACCTGGCCGTTAGTTTGTGGGTGATAGATGGAAGCATAATCGAGCTTGATGCCCATGTTTTTGCACCAGAGTTTTACCTCATCGGCCGTGAAGTTCGTGCCGTTATCAGTGATGATGCTGTGGGGAACGCCGTAACGTTGTACGACCCCGGATATAAAGTCTATCACCGGTCCGGATTCGGCCGTCTTAACAGGCTTGGCTTCTATCCATTTGGTGAACTTATCCACCATGACCAGTAAGTATTTTTGCTTGTGGGTTCCGCCTTTAAGGGGTCCAACCATGTCAAGCCCCGAGACCGTGAACGGCCAAGTAATGGGGATAGTTTGGAGGGTGGTGGGTGGCATATGGCTTTGGTTTGCAAAGAGCTGGCAACCGGTGCATCGTTGGACTAAGTCCTGAGTGTCTGCCCGGGCCGTCGGCCAATAAAAGCCTGTACGGAAGGCCTTGCTTACAAGGGACCGAGCTGCAGCGTGATGACCACCCAGTCCGGCATGAATTTCAGCCAGGAGGTTCCGCCCCTCCTCTTCGGAGATGCACCTTTGAAGGACTCCAGTAGTGCTTTTCTTATAAAGCTCTCCCTCGTGGACTCTGTAGGCTTTGGATCGCCGCACAATGCAGCGTGCCTCATTTTGGTCCTCGGGGAGTTCCTGCCTAGTGAGGTAGGCGAGGAATGGTTCTATCCACGGGGCGATGACGGCCATTATTACGTGGGCTGAAGGAGTTATTTCATTGGCAGAGCCTTCGATTGTGTCAGAATGTTCGGTGTCGGGCAGTGCGGTTGGGTTCGGGGTGTTATTGTTCGGCTCCCCTTCCCATACTACGAATGGCTTGAACAGCCTTTCCAAAAAGATGTTGGGGGGGACTACATCGTGTTTTGCGCCGATGCGTGCCAGGACATCTGCCACCTGATTATTTTCCTGGGCTATATGGTGAAATTCAAGCCCCTCGAACCGAGCTGACATTTTTAGGACGATGTTGCGGTAAGCTGCCATTTTTGGATCCTTGGCATCGAAGTCTACATTTATTTGGGATATTGCGAGGTTTGAGTCCCCGCGCACCTCTAGGCGTTGAATGCCCATGGATACTGCCATCCGGAGACCATGTAAAAGGGCCTCATATTCGGCTACGTTGTTGGAGTCCGTGTACATAATCTGGAGTATGTATTGAACTATGTCTCCTGTGGGGGACGTCAAAATGATGCCAGCCCCCAGTCCGGCCAACATCTTGGAGCCGTCGAAATGCATGATCCAATTTGAATATGTGTCGTACTCTTTAGGGAGTTCGGCCTCCGTCCATTATGCGACGAAGTCGGCCAAGACATGTGATTTGATGGCTCGCCGTGGCTTATAAGTAATGTCGAACGGGAGGAGCTCAATGGCCCATTTTGCAATCCGTCCCGTTGCATCACGGTTGTTTATAATATCGTTAAGTGGTACTTCCGAGGCTACTGTTATTGAACACTCTTGAAAGTAGTGTCGTAGCTTCCGGGATGCCATGAATACCGCGTACGTGATCTTTTGATAATGCGGGTACCGTGATTTGCAAGGATTTAGGACAGTGGACACATAATAGACCGGCTTTTGAAGGGGGGATTTGTGTCCGTCCGCTTCTCGTTCGATGACGAGCACTGCGCTTACAACCTGATGTGTTGCTGCAATGTATAATAGCATTGGTTCGCCAATATTTGGCGCGGCCAGGACTGGGTTTGTTGCCAGTATGGCTTTTATTTCCTCGAGTCCGGCCATGGCTGCATCCGTCCATTCGAAGTGTTCGGTGCGCCGATGGAGGCGGTAAAAGGGTAGGGCCTTTTCTCCCAAGCGGGAGATAATGTGGCTTAGAGCCTCCACGCATCCGGTTAACTTTTTGTATTTGTTTGAGGTCCTTTGGGATATCCAGTTGCGACAGAGCTCGGATCTTGGCTAGATTTTCTTCGATTCCTCTACCGGATACAATGAAGCCTAAGAGCTTTCCGGCTGGAATGCCGAAAACGCATTTTTCCGGGTTGAGCTTGATGTCGTATGTTCGGAGGTTATCAAATGTGAGCCTCAAGTCGTCTACTAGAGATTCGACATGTCTTGTTTTGACGACCACATCATCTCATATGCCTCCACTGTTTTGCCGATCTGGCTTGCCAGACATGTCTGAATCGTGCGCTGATATGTTGCGCCGGCGTTTTTGAGCCCGAAGGGCATTGTGTTGAAGCAGAATGGGCCGTATGGTGTGATAAATGCCGTTGCGGCTTGGTCTGATTCTGCCATCTTGATTTGATGGTAGCCGGAATATGCGTCGAGGAAACACAACGAATCGTGTCCTGCGGTAGGGTCGATAATTTGATCGATGCGGGGGAGGGGGAAGGGATCCTTTGGGCAAGCCTTGTTAAGGTCTTTAAAATCAATGCACAGGCGCCAGGATTTGTCCTTCTTTGGTACCATCACCAGGTTTGCTAGCCAGTCCGGATGTTTTATATCTCTGATGAATCCAGCCTCCAATAGCTTTGCTAGCTCCTCTCCCATAGCCTGTCTCTTAGGTTCGGAAAAACGTCGAAGAACCTGTTTGACAGGTTTGAATCCCGTTTGGATATTTAAGCTATGCTCGGCCAGCCTGCGTGGGATTCTTGGCATGTCTGAAGGGTGACAGGCGAAAATGTCCTAGTTCTCTCGTAGGAACTCTCACAGTGTGGCGTCTACATCAGGGTTTAACTATGCCCCAATGGAAGCTGTTTTATTTGGGTCCGTTGGATGGACTTTGAATTTGACTATTTCGTCCGCCGGTTTAAAGGAGGTGGACTTGGATCTTTTGTCGAGTACCACATCGTCCCTATTCACCGTAGGGCGCAGCGCAGTCAGTTCCTCAGCCGCTAGGGCTTCGGATAGTGCCTCGAGGGCCAGTGCGGCTATCTTGTTTCCGGTGCGGAGTGCTATGTCCGGATCACTAGCGAGAGTGATGATCCCGTTAGGCCCGGGCATCTTGAGCTTCATGTACCCGTAATGGGGTATTGCTTGGAAGATTGTAAACGCTTCCCGCCCTAGCAGAGCGTGATAACCGCTGTTGAACGAAGCCACATGGAACGTGATCTCTTCGGACCTGTAATTATCCGGCGTGCCGAACACCACATCTAGTGTGATTTTTCCTGTACAGTGCGCTTCCCGACTGGGGATTATTCCTCTAAAGGTTGTGCTGCTTCGCTCAATGCGGTTCCAGTCTATTTCCATTTTTTGAAGGGTTTCCTCGTAAATGAGGTTCAATCCGCTGCCGCCGTCCATGAGTACCTTGGTAAGACGAAAGCCGTCCACTATTAGACTAAGGACCAATGCGGCTGGTGCTCGGGCTGTTCGGAATTTAGGTTCATCACTGGCGTTAAAGGTAATAGCCGTGTCACTCCATGGGTTTATTGTTGCTACTTGGTAGACTTCGGCAAGGCTGCGGAGTGTCCTTTTTCGCATATTATTTGATGCTAAAGTCTCGAAGACTGTTAATACCGTATTGGTGTCTCTGGGGTGGCTTTCTGTGGCATCCGAAATTAGTAGGTTTTCGCCAATTTTGGCCACCTGCCGGAGTATCCAACATGCTCTAAGGCTGTGAGTTGGTGTGGCGTCCTCTGTACTGTGAATTTTACAGGGTCCATTAAGCCATCCTTCTAGTACGGTTCCATGCCCTGTAGAGGGTTTTTGCTCTTTGGTATTTGACCCGGGTGTCTGATTATGATGCACCCTTTTATTTCGGACTGGGTTTGTATTTAGGGCCGGATTGTCCCAAAATTTTATTTTGGTTTTCCAGGCGCTTTCCATCGCACAGTACTTTCATACAATGGACGCCAAGTCAGCGAAGCGTGTAATATCACAGAGACTTATGGCGTTGAGTATTCCCTTATCCGTGCAATTATCGCAGAAGATTGAGATTGCGTCTTCCTCGCGGCAGTCCCTTAGCCTATTCTTAACCAGGAGGAATCTGGCCCATTAATGATGTACTGTTTCGTTGGGCTCTTGCCTGATTTTGGATAGATCGCTTATGTTGGGGTGGGTGGGTGGAGTTAAATCCGAAGCCTCACCCCGTCTGAGGCTCAGAGGCCAAGGAATTTCTGAACTCGAAAATTTGGATCCCTGGGTGTTGTCCAATGAATCCAGCCCTTCGCCTGACTCTAAGTTCAAGTCTTGAGTGATATCCTCCTCTCCGCGGGTATTCGACTTGGAGGGATCGGGAATCCGGACGTAGCGAGTCCTTAAGATAGACGAAGGGTCGCCGCACTGTCCCTCTACCACGACAACATGATGGGTGACTTGGGGAGAGTTAGTCTCTCTCTGATCGGGTTTAGGCCCAATCTGGTCGTAATCCGTGGCGACTCCCAGGGCGGTGAAGCGATCCAAGAGCTCGTTTATGGAGGAGAGCTCCATTGGATCTAACTGCTCGGCGAGTTCCGAGCTAACATGAAGGTTGTTTTCGATGGCTCGAGAGGTCATCATCGGCGCAGAAGCCAAACAAGCGGTCATAAGAAAACCACCTAGCCGGATGGTTTAGCCGACAGCCAAAGCTCCCTTAGCAACGGTGTCGTCTTTAAAGACGGGGCGAGGCATCCTTCCTGATGGCGACGACACAGAGGAACTCTCAATGAAAGCACCAATGTCGGTGTCAAAACCGGCGGATCTCGGGTAGGGGGTCCCGAACTGTGCGTCTAGGCCGGATGGTAACAGGAGGCAAGGGACATGAAGTTTTACCCAGGTTTGGGCCCTCTCGATGGAGGTAAAACCCTACGTCCTGCTTGATTAATATTGATGATATGGGTAGTACAAGAGTAGATCTACCACGAGATCGAGGAGGCTAAACCCTAGAAGCTAGCCTATGGTATGATTGTTGATGTGTATGTTGTCCTACGGACTAAAACCCTCCGGTTTATATAGACACCGGATAGGGTTAGGGTTACATAGAGTCGGTTACAATGGTAGGAGATCTACATATCCGTATCGCCAAGCTTGCCTTCCACGCCAAGGAAAGTCCCTTCCGGACACGGGACAAAGTCTTCAATCTTGTATCTTCATAGTCCAGGAGTCCGGCTGAAGGTATAGTCCGGCTATCCAAATACCCCCTAATCCAGGACTCCCTCAATGACCATACCCTCGAAATCACTTCTATATTTGCTTGCTAGTTGCTCGCTCTATTGCTATGCCTATGCCACGATACCTACCACATGCTTTATCATGCCTCCCATATTGCCATGTCAAACCTCTAACCCACCTTGTCCTAACAAACCGTTCTTTGGCTATGTTACCACTTTGCTCAGCCCCTCTTATAGCATTGCTAGTTACAGGTGAAGATTGGAGTTTGTTCCTTGTTGGAACATGATTATTGTTGCGATATCACTATTATATCTTGTCTATTTTAATGCACCTTTATACTTGGTAAAGGGTGGAAGGCTCGGCCTTATGCCTGGTGTTTTGTTCCACTCTTGCCGCACTAGTTTCCGTCATACCGGTGTTATGTTCCTTGATTTTTGCGTTCCTTGCACGGTCGGGTTATAATGGGAACCCCTTGATAGTTCGCCTTGAATAAAACTCCTCCAACAAGGCCCAACCTTGGTTTTACCATTTGCCACCTAGCCTTTTTCCCTTGGGTTTCGCGGACTGAAGGGTTATCTTTATTTTTAAACCCCCGGGGCCAGTGCTTCTCTAAGTGTTGGTCCAACCTGAGCGATGTCCGGCGCCCCCTGGGCAACTAGGGTCTATGCCAACCTGACGTCTGGCTCATCCGGTGTGCCCTGAGAACGAGATAAGTGCGACTCCTATTGGGATTTGTCGGCACATCGGGCGGCTTTGCTGGTTTAGTTTACCATTGCCGAGATGTCTTGTAATCGGGAATCCGAGTCTGATCGGGTCATCCTGGGAGAAGGAATATCCTTCGTTGACCGTGAGAGCTTGTGATGAGCTAAGTTGGGACACCCCTGCAGGGTTTTGAACTTTCGAAAGCCGTGCCCGCGGTTATGGGCAGATGGGAATTTGTTAATGTCCGGTTGTAGAAAACCTGAAACTTAACTTATTTAAAATGGATCAACCACGTGTGTAGCCGTGATGGTCTCTTTTTGGCGGAGTCCGGGAAGAGAACACGGTCTCGGGTTATGCTTGAACGTAAGTATTTCTAGGATCACTTCCTGATCATAGATTCTTGAACGTGCTTTGCCTTCTCTTCTCGCTCTCATTTGCGTATGTTAGCCACCATATATGCTAGTGCTTGCTGCAGCTCCACCTCATACCTTTTGCCTACCCATAAGCTTAAATAGTCTTGATCGCGAGGGTGTGAGATTGCTGAGTCCCCGTGACTCACAGATTACTTCCAAAACCAGATGCAGGTGCCGATGATACCATTCCAGGAGATGCGTCTGAGCTCTAGTGAGAGTTCGATGAGGACTCAAGACGATACTACATTTCCTTTCCAGACAATTAGTAGTGGTGCCAAGTTGGGGCGATAGAGGACATTATGCATTTGGGGTTGTCTTTATTTTGGTTCCGTAGTCGGACCTTGATTGTATCTGGATGATTGTAATGCTATATTTATGTTATTGTGTGAAGTGGTGATTGTAAGCCAACTATGGACCTCTTCCTTATTCAGTACATGCGTTGTGCAAAGATTACCCCTCTTGCGACATTGCCTACAATGCGGTTATGCCTCTAATTCATGCTCCGACACATGGGAGATATAGCCGCATCATGGGTGTTACAAGTTGGTATCAGAGCCTTCCCCGACTTAGGAGCCCCCTCCTTGATCGAATCGCTGGCGTTGTTGAGTCTAGAAAAATATTTTGAGTCTTTTAGGATTATATATATCGGAGAATTTGATTCTTTTTACTCCTCAGTCCCTTCATTGCTCTGGTGAGGCATCCTGACGTAGAGTTTTAACTCTTCTCTTCTCAAATTTCACTAAAAAAATTTAGGATCACGCGGGTATCTTGGAATCGTTCCGATGGTTTTGTGACGAGAACATTGTTCTTGGTTCCTCCTGACATTTAGGGGTTGTGGCAGTGTCCCGGGGAGTTGAGCTCTGAGGTGTTGTTGTCACAATTTTATCGTTGCAGTTCTGGAATACCTGAGTTTCGCCGACATCGAAAATCTCTTTTATGCAGTTGTTGGTGAGATAACCTCGACGCCACCCAGTACTGGGGTGGGAGTTCGGGAGTATTGCCATAACTCATATAATGGATGCTTTTCGAAGGTTGAGGTAAATGATTTCCGAAGGTTTCTTGGTTATGTGTTGAAGGATGGATACAGCTGGATGTAGGATTTGCTAGTTTTGGGTGAGATATTATGCTTCCCCTGTATCCCCAACACCTGATTGCATAACCAGAAAGTTTCGGGAGTTTCATAGGTGGGAATTCATGTAGCTCTAGTATTTCTTCCACGGATATTTGGTTTGTGATTGGGTAATCCTTACCAAGTATTTGTTCATGTCCGTACCTTGTTGTTCTATTCATCTACCTCTATCTAAGTGGCTTCTCAACTTATGGAAGTGTGACCATTTAATTTGGAATTCATTCCTTCATTCTTGTTCGAATGTTAAGGCTATATGTTGCAATTTCGATCCATTTGATTCAGCTTGAATATATGTCTTTCAAGATGCTAACGGATGTCACCCTCTTCCGGATGGCTCCTCCAATGCGTCAGAATCTGGAACCGCCGCCACCACCTCCACCTCCGGAGGCATGGCAAGCTGTGATGGCCGCTACCAACGCCAACACACAGCTGATTATGCAACTCTTGCAAGAGCGCAACCAAGGAAATCAAGGCAATGGCAACAATCAAAATCAGTTTGCTACCCTCAACCAGTTCCTCGCAAACTAGCCAAAGACCTTCAGTAACTGTGTCGAGGCCACAAACGCTGATGATTGGATCATGGATATCTGCAAACATTTCGAGTGCAAAAACGTCAGGCCGGAGGACTTTGTCAAGTTTGCCTCGATGCAACTCAAAGACCAAGCTGCAGAGTCGTATCAACAATACAAAGATTCCAGAGGAGGTCGTGTGATTACCTGGGATGAATTCCGCCAAGACTTCAGAGCTCACCACATTCCTCGGAGTATTATTGAGAGCAAGCGTGAGGAGTTCCGCAATCTGAAGCAAGACAGCTTGTCTGTTTACCAATACAACATCATGTTCGAGAAACTCGCTCGCTTCACCAAGGAAAACGTCCCTGACGAGAAGAGCATGATTTATCAGTTCAGAGGTGGCCTCAGAGAAGATCTGCAACTAGCTATTGTGCTTTTTGAGCTGAAAAAGTATGATGAATTCTACAATATGGCACTAAAGCAAGAGACCGCTCAGCTCAAGTGCGATGCTTCTAAGAAGAGAGTCAGGGATGCGACTCCTTGTTCTTCCTCAACTCAAGTGGTAGCTAAGCAGCAAAAGTATTGGTTGCCTCCTCCTCCTCCGTTCCGTCAGCCTTATCAGCAGAAGAGAAAAGGTGGCAATGGATATTCCCACCCACCCAACCCAGGCTATTAGACCAAGACTTCGTCTCATGCTCCAAGATCAAGTGCTCCGTATCACCGGCCGCTTTCTGATTTACGTGCAACAAGTGTCAGTAGAAGGGTCACTATGTAAACAAATGCTTCAACCAGAGGCGTCTTCCTCCTCCTCCTCCTGTGAGATCTGCTAGCAATGCAGTGGTCAAGCATAATCCCAAGTCTGCTAAGGTTAACTTGATGAACGCAGCTCAGGCAGAGGACTCGTCAGAAGTGATCATGGGTAACCTTCCTGTTAACGATATTCCTGCAAAAGTCCTTTTTGATACTGGTGCATCACATTGTTTCATTTCAAGACCATTTGCATCTAAGCATGAGTTGCCTTTCCAAGATTTGCCTAGGCAGTTATCAGTTGCCTCTCTGGGTAAATTCATGAACGCAAGCTCTATGGTTCCGGATGTTTCTATCACGTTGGGCGACTATAAGTTTCTGTCCTCTCCAATTGTTCTTGGTAACTCGGATATTTCTCTAATTCTCGGCTTGGATTGGCTTTCTAAGCACAAGGCTCAACTGGATTGTGCTGCCAGGCAGATTCAATTGACACACTCGTCTGAGGAAGTGATTGTCTTTGCCGCTTGTGATGATACCATTCGACTATTTTCTCTCAATGAGAAGGGCGAGCTGGATGCCATCTCTCAGATTCCAGTCGTTTGTGAATATCAAGATGTCTTTCCAGAAGAGCATCCAGGAATGCCTCCTCACCGGCCAGTTGAATTCGTCATCGATCTTGAGCCTGGCACAGAACCTGTTTGCAAACGTCCTCACAAGCTTGGACCTGAAGAGTTGAAGGAGCTGAAGAAACAACTCGATATTCAAGAGCGTATGGGTCTCATCCGACCGAGTTCTTCTCCATGGGGTTGTAGTGTTCTTTTTGTCAAGAAGAAGGATGGAACGGACCGACTTTGTGTCGACTACCGTCCATTGAACAAGAAGACCATAAAGAACAAGTACCCACTTCCCAACATCAACGAGCTTTTCGAGAAACTCAAAGTGCTCAAGTTTTCTCCAAGCTTGACCTCCGTATGGGTTATCATCAGATTCGCATTCGTGAACAAGATATCCCCAAGACAGCATTCAGAACAAGCTATGGTTCCTATGAATACATTGTCATGTCTTTCGGCCTTGTCAACGCTCCTCCAACATTCTATCGCATGATGAACTTCATCTTCAACCCATACACAAATGACTTCGTCTTGGTCTATCTCGATGAACATTTTGTTCTTTTCCAAGAACAAGGAGTATCCTGCCAAGCACTTGAAATTGGTGGTGGACAAACCCATACACAAAAGTGCAAACGAAACTTGCTATGTTTACATGGGTGCCATTATATTTTCTGGTCCCTTTTGGCTTATGGTCAGTATGGGACTTTTGTTATATTCTTTGAGTAGTTTCGTGCCATGTCTTGCTTTGACATGATATGTTCCTGTAGCATGTTGTTATCTTGCTCTAAACATTGCTTCCTGATGTTAAATCCTGACATGTTATTTTCTCTAATTCTGTGAACCTGATATCTTTTGCACTTTTGCCATGTTTTTTTGAACCTGCTATTGTGTGATTTAGCCATAGCTTAGTGTTCATCTTTTGTCAAGCATCTTGAGTGGATCACTGACATGTGCTTCGTTGCTATGTTAGAGTGCAGTAGCTTAGTTTCTTGTTGCATTCTAGATGGCATCGTGCTGTTAATCGCCGTATAGTGCCATTACTGTTTTGCTTGCCATTTGCAAACCGTGCATTCGATTCCGGTGATCTTTATATCGATTTCTACCGAAATCAAATCATCTTTCCAACGGCACTCTTGGTTTGCCAAGTTGAGGCCTGGTTCAATCTTTTCCTTCCAGAGCACGCATATGCATTGCATATTACATCTCGCATATCATGCCATGTTTTGCATCGTGTTGCTTGCGCATTGCACCGTGGTTGATTGTCGTTCCCTTTGCTTGTGTTCTTGATTTGGGTAGAGCCGGGAGACGAGTACGTGATCGAGGAACCCGTTGAGAACGCTTACGAGGATCAAGCTTACGTCAACTCGGAGAACTTTGCAGGCAAGATGACCATACCATTGAAATCACTTCTATATTTGCTTGCTAGTTGCTCGCGCTATTGCTATGCCTATGCCGCGATACCTACCACGTGCTTTATCATGCCTCCCATATTGCCATGTCAAACCTCTAACCCACCTTGTCCTAGCAAACCATTGTTTGGCTATGTTACCACTTTGCTCAGCCCCTCTTATAGTGTTGCTAGTTGCAGGTGCAGATTGGAGTTTGTTCCTTGTTGGAACATGATTATTGTTGGGATATCACTATTATATCTTGTCTATTTTAATGCACCTTTATACTTGGTAAGGGCAGAAGGCTCGGCCTTATGCCTGGTGTTTTGTTCCACACTTGCCGCCCTAGTTTCCGTCATACCGGTGTTATTTTCCATGATTTTTGCGTTCCTTACGCGGTCGGGTTATAATGGGAACCCCTTGACAGTTTGCCTTGAATAAAACTCCTCCAGCAAGGCCCAACCTTGGTTTTACCATTTGCCACCTAGCCTTTTTCCCTTGGGTTTCGCGGACTCAAGGGTCATCTTTATTTTTAAACCCCCCAGGGCCAGTGCTTCTCTAAGTGTTGGTCCAACCTGAGAACGAGATACGCGCGACTCCTATCGGGATTTGTCGGCACATCGGGCGGCTTTGCTGGTTTAGTTTTACCATTGTCGAGACGTCATGTAACCGGGATTCCGAGTCTGATCGGGTTGTCCTGGGAGAAGGAATATCCTTCGTTGACCGTGAGAGCTTGTGATTGGCTAAGTTGGGACACCCCTGCAGGGTTTTGAACTTTCGAAAGCCGTGCCCGCGGTTATGGGCAGATGGGAATATTTTAATGTCCGGTTGTTGAAAACCAGAAACTTAACTTATTTAAAATCGATCAACTGCGTGTGTAGCCGTGATGGTCTCTTTTCGGCGGAGTCCGGGAAGAGAACACGGTCTCGGGTTATGCTTTAATGTAAGTATTTCTAGGATCACTTCCTGATCATAGATTCTCGACCGTGCTTTGCCTTCTCTTCTCGCTCTCATTTGCGTATGTTAGCCACCATATATGCTAGTGCTTGCTGCAGCTCCACCTCATACCTTTTACCTACCCATAAGCTTAAATAGTCTTGATCACGAGGGTTTGAGATTGCTGAGTCCCCGTGACTCACAGATTACTTCTGAAACCAGATGCAGGTGCCGATGATACCATTCCAGGAGATGCGTCTGAGCTCAAGTGGGAGTTCGATGAGGACTGAGGACGATACTATGTTTCCTTTCGAGACGATCAGTAGTGGAGCCCAGTTGGGGCGATCGGGGATCTTATGCATTTGGGGTTGTCTTTATTTTGGTTCCATAGTTGGACCTTGATTGTATCTGGATGATTGTAACGCTATATTTATGTTATTGCATGAAGTAGCGATTGTAAGCCAACTATGGACCTCTTTCTTATTGAGTACATGGATTGTGTAAAGATTACCCCTCTTGCGACATTGCCTACAATGCGGTTATGCCTCTAAGTCGTGCTCCGACACGTGGGAGATATAGCCGCATCGTGGGTGTTACAAGTATCTAGTAACATCCTTCAAGTATCATCCAAAAGGTGTATCTTCATCCGGTTGAGTGAACTTTGTAACACCCCATATGTAACCTGCCATATTTGTATTCCAACTCTTGCCATTTTCGATAGTAAGTTATGATATTCCTCATTGTTGGGTTTTGTCTCCGTTTTTCTTTTGTCTTTGTCATGCATCTCATATCATGTCATCATGTGCATCACATTTGCATATGTGTTTGTCTCATGCATCCGAGCATTTTCCCCGTTGTCCGTTTTGCATTCCGGCGCTCCTATGTCCTGTGATGTCCCCTTTTACTTCTTTTCGTGTGCGGGTGTTTAACATTCTCGGATTGGACTGAGACTTGCCAAGCGGCCTTGGTTTACTACCGGAAGACCGCCCGTCAAGTTTTGTGCCATTTGGACTTCGTTTGATACCCAAACGGTTAACCGAGGACCCGAAAAGGCCTCGTGTGTGTTGCAGCCCAACACCTCTCCAAAGTGGCCCAAAACCCACCTAAACCCCCTCCATCATCTCGGTCATTCGATCACGATCGCGTGGCCGAAAACCGTGCTCAATTTGGAGCCTCCTAGCTCCCTCTACCTATAAATATGTGCACCCCCTCCAAAATTCGGGCGAAACCCTAGCCTTCTTCCACCCCTCGCCGCCGGACACGTCCGGTCCGGCCGGGCAAAAACCCGCCGCCATGCCCAGCCACTCCGGGGTTGCCACGTCACCCGCGCCGCCACCGACCCGTGCCTCCACCGCGGGTTTGGAGAGCCCGGATCCGGCCCCCGCGGCCCATCTCCGTCGCTGCTCGCGGCCCGAGCCGGCCCCGCGCCCTGGGCGC